>NC_088979.1:136243861-136398368 GCF_963932015.1 Anas acuta
TGATGAATTTTCCCCTTTGTTACTTTGTTATTAGTCTTCTGCTTTGTGCCTATCTTGCATGGACTGTAATCTAGCATATACTAAGACACCTACCAACAGACACCTCCCAAACATTTTTCTTTCAGAGGTTTTGCAGACTTTGTTGAACTCTATGCTGTGTAGAATCATATGTAGCTTAGGAACATATATAGCATAAGTTCACTTTTATGGCTTCACTTATTGTTATTTAATTAGTAGAACTGATCTATGCTTTCCTAATTTTAAGTAGTATATTTGACACCCTGCAGTAATTCAAGAAGAGAAAAACAGCAGGTGATGATATAGGGATATTTTTCTTTAGAAATAGAAGCAGAAGATACTGACACTGAAGATCACTGTGTGCATTTTAGTATTGGGCACTAGAAATGGCAGAGCACACTTTGCTTTCAATGTCTATAAATAGAAGGGAATTGTAAGAACTTCATTATTCCTAGTAGCTATCATATCAGCATTACAAAATCCTGTGTTCTTGGAAAGATTATATAAGCAGTCAAAGACTATGCATATTGATAGATTCAGAATGGAATGTCACTCCTCAACAGTGAAGAGAGAACGGAAAAATCATTATTTAAAAAAAAAAAAATCTGACTTCCTTCATAAAATCAGCATTTTCATGCGTCAGATAGTAAGTTGTAAGGAACATGCCTGCTTTCTGCATGTTCATCGAGTTTCTCTAAAAGCTTTTGTTTTGGAAACCTTTAAAAATCAATGAGGTACATGTACACATAATATACATGAGTGACTTTAATAGCAGGAGAGTCCCTACTGCAGTCAAAATTTTACAAGCACATGGAAGTTTGCAGCTTCAGGGCCTAAATTTGTAAGATTATACAAGTGCCTTTCATTGTATAAGATATGCAGATACTTAAATACTGTTTGAATAAATTTCTGTATGTTTGTATTAGGTATGCTGAATCTGATTGCTATTCCCATCAGCAATTACAGTAGCAATTTTGGTAGCTCTCTATATTTAGTGTATGGCAATAGTCTTTAATTAGCTTAGTAAAGGAATCCTATGCTCCTAATCTATTAAGTATGTAGGTCAACCCAGAGGTTTCTCATGCATTTCTACACATTAATATTTCTATTACTGTCTTTTTAGATAATGCCTATTTTTCACCTTTTACAGTAGACCAAGCAGGTGCTGCAAACATTTTAGTTCCTTTATGCACTTAGTCTAGCTTCCTTAATTGAAAGCAAATTTTCTTCTCTGATTTATGTGAAAGAAAGTTGGTATTTTCTTACATTCTTGTGTCCAGCTGGGAGACAGTGGAGAGAGCCTGAGAGGGTTGACAGGGTGTTTTCCCACCACCTTCAGCAGACTAGGCAAATCTGTTTTAAAGATGTCTCCAACATATGGTATTATTTTAATGGTTTCACTGATCAAGTTTAGAGTATAAAATCCTTAAGGTTTAGAAGTTCCAGCATTATTTATTTAAGGAGAAAGAAACATTTTCACATGGCAATGTAATTTATTAAACATCACTCTTTCTAGAGGTTCTGTCTGGAACACTGATAGCATTCTAATGCGTAGCAGATACTGTATAAATTACAGCCATGAAGAACCTTGTTTTTATATACTTAGTAAGTGTTATCAATAGTAGAAATTCACAGGTGGACAGACAAAAATGTCCTGTTCTGGGATTAACTCTAAAATAAGCTCTGCTGCACATATGTACCATATGTATCTGTTTTCCTTCTTATCCAGTAAAGGAATTAGAGGAAGTAGTTCATTGTTTCCTCATCCAACTTACAGATTTGCAGGTTCCTCAAGGTAATAATTTTTTTACATGGTATAGTTAATGTGCTAGGGAAATTTTTCAAGCCTTCTGTTGAACCTATGGGGAGAAGTTCATGTTAGTGCACTGGGAAAGCTTTCTGAGCACATAGTTTTACTAGAAAATATGGTCACATAGCTGAACTTCTGTAACTATGGAATTTTTCAGAATCATGTCAGGCTAATTCACTAATGTGGGCTAGTTGTGGAAAAAAAAAACAACAACACATAAAAATGGCACCAAACAAACCCCTTATGTTTCATTTCTCTTCAAGGAGAAATGTCAGCAGATACAATTGTGAGAAGACATTTATGAGCCTGTAATTACAGTGTAATATTCTGCTGAACTCTGGGTTTGTTAGTCAACAACATACAGTACCACATATGCAAAGAATCTCTGCACTAAGTTGAAGTAGTCCATTTCAATGTGTGTTGTTTTTTGTTTTGTTTTGTTTTGTTTTGTTTTGCTCACTGTAAGTAGGGGCAGGATGAACCTGTAAAATCTAAGGTTTTAGTTATACAAGAAAACCCATAATGTTTCAGAAATTATTTTTTCTCATTCATAAAAAGTGGCTACAGTTAAAATGGATTTAAAATGCAGGTATTCATCCACTTCTCAGTGAAGTTTGGACCATTCTTTAGAAAGTCCATTACCTGTATTTTGTAATGCAGATTGTTGTTAAAATGCTTTAATGAAGACATTATTATTACAGATGTACATATAATTAGGCAAAAGAGAAATACCTAAATTTTAATTTGATCACAACACCATGTCTGATTACAACCAGGAATTTGTGTTACATCTGGAGTAACTGCTCCATGTACAACCCAGCCAAAATTACATTAAAAATTCATTGTATGAATGGGTCACTAAATTATATTCCTGATTCTTGTGGGACTAGATTTTTTTTCCACCGGACCTTAATTTGCAAGTACATAAACATTTAGAAGAAATATGAGCACATTTCATTAATGTTGTATTGTTCATGGAGATATCCCTCAAAGTGTTGAGTAAACAATATTATGGTAAAACCATAGAATTAAAAAAAAATCCAACCTTTTAATGAAAAATATCAGTTCACTTTATTGTTAGTTTAGGCTTGTGTTAGGTTTCTGCAAAGAAGAGGACTTTTAATGAAATTATATATATATAAAAAAAAAAAAAAAACAACACAGAAATAAGCTAATCCTCATTAATTGTTTTATATTTATTGCTTTTTTAAGTTCTTTATTTAGTAAATACGTATAATACAAAACCACATACAAAACAGGAAATAAAAGTTATAGTTCACAGTCAGTGAATAGACAAAGCTTTGTTATATTATCAATAACAAAAATATATGGAGAAATCAGGACCAAATAAAAGCAGATAAACTTGCAAGAAATACTACACCAAGATCTTGATTACTTCTACCTATAATGTTGAAATGTCATCTTTCTACTGAATATTACTTAGAAAGATGAAAGGAAGATGCTGAAATATGTAGCTCATATTGCTGCTCACTTTAAAAAAAACTGTGTGTAATGATGCCACGATGGTGTCTATAAATAATTACTTGTGGCTAATCAGTTGCAAAGAATCACCTTGGCAATGAATTCTATTCAACAACTAATAAGCAGCTACTAGTAAAACTAAATAAACAGAAAGCCTTTAAATCAGCTCCATTAATCTAGACTGCCAAGCTTGATCTTCAGAACACAGTCTCTTACACATCAATCTCAGTGTTTTCAGTTCCCCAAAACATTAATTTAACATTTGAAATTTGCATGGACATGATTTTCTTTGGGTGATGAGTACTTTTCAGGATTTTAAGTCTTTTTTTCTTCTTTATGGATTAATAAAAACATCTATATCACCATACTAAAATGATGTCTTTATGTTTGCAATACTTTGTATGGCTTGCATCATATCTTTTAACGATTTTCTTAAAAAATTATCAGGACTAAAAAGATGATTTCTGATTTTATTATGTTTAAGAGAAGCTGCTGTGCTTCATTGAAATTGTAACATACTGATTATTCTTTATATTTATAATGTACGTGTGTGATCAACTATAAAAAATACCAGTTATAAATAAGAAATTAACAACTTTGTGCTCAATATCTTCATTATTTTTAAATCTCTGGTCAGTGTACATGTCGAATCTTATGATAAAAAGAAGATTGCAACTTCATGGAGTTTGTTAGTATTACAAAGCCAGAATAATGTGTCAAAATGCATTTGGCTATCATTTGAAATACAGATAAATTATTCAATAAACATTTTTTTTTAGAAAGGTAGCTACTATTTTCTACAGATACAAAGCTACTTGGTGTTGGAAAATGATAATGCTTGAGAAATAGTTTTGAAAAATATTCTTCTAAACATCTTAATATTTATATCAAAGGGAAAAGTGAAGGATCTATTTGTAAAAATTTTGCTTTCTTCACTTTTCTGGGGGAACTTAGAGCTCCTATGATAATAATAATTAAATAAGTCTTTACTATGAAGAAATTAGAATTTTATCCTTAAATCTTCATCTTGCATTTTCCAGAAATATTTTATTATTTACTAGTAATGATAATATAATTCTGATATATAGTAATTATTTATAGAGTTCTGACTGTGTTTCTCTTCTAGAACTTTGAAATGTTTAAATGGTTGGAGAATAGTTGATAGAGAAAGCTAAGGACTTAGGCCATAAAAGTCTCTTTCTTTGTGGGTTGTTATATTAGGGAAATTAAGTGAATGCTCTTTTATTATCAGTAGTAGTAGTTTGTTTTACTTTTGTTTTGTTTTTGTTTTGTGTGTGTGTGTGTAGGAAACAGTATTTTTTTACCTGAGGCATCAGACACATAGCTTTTCATTCCATTGTACAGAAAATCTGAACTTCATGATAAAAGCTAAGAAAATGTGGAGCCAAGAATAATTCTTAATTTTGGTTTAAGCTATGTATTTATGAAGTGATTCAGGGCAAGGTGGATTGACTCAAAATAAAATAGAACAGTTCAGAATGAAAGCAGTCACCTGGTGGCAGTATTCTTCACACCTGCATGAGCGTTTAGTTTAATTTCCCAAATTCTTGCTTCCATTGATATATGAGTACTGCTGAGGCCTATGCCTCCCTTCAGGGGCATGCCTTGTGTGGCTCAAGACACATCATTCTGGGTGGTCTAAGGATATGACTGGGGTGGAACCCCACAGGGCATTTCACAGTCTCATCCACTCACCTTTTGGCCAGAAGGATGGTGGAATAACACCAAAGAGCTTGAAAGTGGACTAAAGGTTTTTATTTTAGGCAAATGAATGCATCTCAATGATTGTGGGATTTTTGGGAGTGGTATAGACTTTGTGGAGTTGAGGAGCTGCTTTTCAAAACATATATAGTCAATTAGTCAGTAGGTTCCATATGAGTACATAGCCCGGCAAACTCTCCTTTTTTCTTCTCTCTTTTCTTTCTTTCCTTTCTTTCTTTCCTTTCTTTCTTTCTTTTCTTTCTCTTCTTTCTTTTCCTTCCTTCCTTTCTTCTTTCCTTCCTTCCTTCCTTCCTAAATAATAATAATAACAATAACAATAACAATAATAATAATAATAATAATAATAATAAAACTGTAAAAAGATAAGAATATAGTATTGAATATCTTAAACTAAAGAAGTTCAGAGAAACCTTTAATGTCAGGGGCATTAAAACTGTTTTAATAATGTTATGCCAATGGGACAAAACATACAGAATTGGGAACTTTGAACTGGATAGATTTCATATGATGGAAGACAAACGTTTATTAATAATGAAAACAGTGATGGTGTGATGTAGAAAATCTCTTCTCATGTGGTGGATCTGGACCAACAGTACATTTTTAAATAACTACAGAATTAAAACATTTTGGTTGGTTTGGTTGTGTGAATGCTCTATCCCTAATACATTATTCATACTGATTACATTTGTATATGAGTCACATTCAGTTTGAATTTGCCAGATGTCCATTTATGTTTATTTAAATAATGAGATCATTCCATGAAGTGAACAGGACCTAAAAATATAGAGGGAAGACTGTTTAGAAAAACAAAGTTAAAAATGTCTTACTTACATATTTTCACATCTAATGGTATGTTATGCAAGCAGCAACACAGTAGTGTTAAGGCACTGTTCAAAAAAATTGTCTGTTCCAAACACTTCATTAAACAATATATTATATAATGAAGCTTCATTGGATTTTGTTCAGTTTCCCAGTCAATTTCTCCATGAATGGGAATGTTCTCCTTCTGAACACATTTAAATGTACTATTTTCAAAGCCAGCATCATTTCACTGTTTTTTGTTGTTGACGTTGTGCCATGTGAAGATCCTGTCTTTCAGAATGTTTTGTCATTTCCGTTTTGTTATGGAAGAGTATTGTCAAGGTAAACCTTAAGGGGTGACTGAGTTGTGAACTTTTATGTTATTGAATTTACATAAACTTCTAACAAGCCATAAACTTTTCTAATGGACAAAGTGAGACTACCAATTAACCACTTGAGCTCAACAAAGACTACCCAAATGTGTTCTTAGTTCATATGAGACTTTTAAAATCTCTTTCTAGCCTGATGAAATTGTTTTGTTCATATTGTAGCCTATACACATTAAAAGTACATTAGTATTTGGTGAAATAAATTTAACAGCATACAGTTGGAGATTGATGCCTTGGTAAAGTTATCAGTGCCATATCAGAACATACATTGGGTGAGCTACTTTGATCTCTTTAAAGCAGAATCTGCAGGGAAAGACTGCAAGAAAAGAAAATGGAGGAGCCAAAGCTCCTGGTCAAAGCTTAATAAAGAACTCTTATCTAAAAGGATACAGATGATTTAATATGCCATAAAAGGAAGACATTTGAAAGTCACTTTCATGCTAAGCTTGTCCAACTGATATATCTACAATAAATAATAGAATTTGATGATGTAATATGTTGAGAGAAATAGGTTTCCCATGTTCTTTCTTAAGACATAACATGATTCTATGTGAATTGGACTATATCTACCCATTCCCAAAGAAATATAGTTCACAAGCACAAAAACATCTACAAGCTTCTCCATGCAAAATGTTCTTTATATTTTGCATAGAGGAGGAAATATATATTTGCAGAGAGGAGGAAAGTGGTAAGATCATCATAAATCAGTGGGTTAGGTTCACATCAGTCTAAGAGATGCAAAAATTTGCACAACAGCTGGAAATTTGTAGGACTAGAAATAAAATATATATATATACAAGCAGATGTATATTACTAAACAAGAGTTTTATCATTGTGTGGCTTCTAGAAAATAGGTGTTTGTGAGTGGAATTGACACATTCATCATTACTAAAAGAAAACACTAAAATATTCAAAGTACTTGAGCCTGGTTTTGCATTTCAGAGTAGCATAAAGAGAAGCAAAGCACAGGGTCATAACAATGTTTTCCTTTGTATATTCAGTCACACTGCTGTAGCTATGTCATAAAGACATTTTCAAAACGAAGCAGGAAGTTTGCCTTAACTAAGTTTGCTAACTTTGCCTTATAGTCTTATTAATTTTAAAAAGTGGATTTCTGTTACAAAACAAAATGTCCATTCATACAACTAACTGAACTGCCAAGTAATGAGCTGCCTGTGTGTACATGTGGAAAGATACCATAGAATCTGAGTTTTTATTGAAAGCTATAATTAAAAATGTGAGTACAAAGCTTTATACCACTACATTTTAGTCTCACCCTGTGTCAGTATTGTATAAGTATTTAGTTAAATTTGTAGCCAACTAAAGCATAGTCATGCAGAAAACATTGAGCAGTTTCAATATTATTCATTTTATATTTGAACTGTAAAATTCAGCCAAATAGAATCCTGCTGTGCATTTTATTTACTATTGTTACACTATTTAGCAAATTCAAATACCTTTTGTTAAACCATATACCTATCTAATTTGCATGTAATCCAGCAAATCTTGTCATTGTGTTATTATCTTTTTTGGAGGAAAAGAAAGGAGCATTTTCTGTACTGAAAGTAAGTATATAGTTTGTGTTTGTCTGACAGTATAGGATTAAAAAAAAAAAAAGTTGGAATAAACAAAGTAGGCAGAAAATATTTCTTTGGTAACTATTTAAACATGTTGCTATTCTAATTAAAAGTAGACTTTGAATTTTTTGAATAAGCAGCAATATGTAGCATTTATTTTACAATAGAAGCAGTATCTTTTAATAAAAGCAATTTTAAAAGATGCTATGAGGATTTGTCTACTGTGGCAATTAGGCTGTTAAGGTTTCTCAAACTTCTTATCATTTAGGATTTGAAAGCTGTTGGCAATTTCTTGTAGACCTAATGTACATTTTATTTTGGAGAGACAAAAATACCTTGTGAAAATGTTACTAAATAGTATGTACAAAAGACTGCTTTGTTTTGTAGTGGTTGTTGAATTTGGTTGTTGAATTTTTATTAATGAATATGGTTGAATTTTTGCTGATTAATCCCTAAATTTATTTCTAGGTTCTCTTAAAGTTATTCTTTCTTTCTTTTCTTATCTCAACAGCTTGATCAAGTTGTTCGTCAGAGGAATCTGTCTAGTTTGGAACTTTTCCTCTCATGTGCACAGAAACAGTTAAGCATTTTATTAAATGAAGATCCCACAACTACAGAGGAAAAGAGAGACTGACATTTGCTGTACCACTGGTACAGTGTTATTTGTGAAGCTGCAAATCTTGGTCAAGCAAATAATAAATGTCTCCTACTAATCATTTGAAATTGTATCCCTGGTTCAAGATTGATCTGAAACTATACTTGATAGAAGTATCTGTGGTTTCTTTTTCTTTTTTTTTTTTTTTGACTACTATTATCAGAGTGAAAAAAAAATATATATATATATCATTGTGGTTTCTATTAGCCCATGACTGAAGTTCTAGGTAATGTCAGCAATGATGAAAAAATTTCTGTTATGCCTGGTTTAAAGGTGGTATCATGTTGTGATGTAATTGATTATTATTTTTGTACTTATAGAAATGGAGAAAAACAGTTAAATATAGGTACATGTCCATCTGTATTTCTCAAGTATATGCCCAAGTGCATTGCCTCGAGTGAGCCTGAGAAGCTCACTTCTCATGAGAAGCTATCACTTCTCATTACTTGAGATGTGTAATAGAAGAATCAGTACTGAAACATAAGTTTTGACAGTCATTTCTTCAGACATTCATAAACTCCAGCTCGAGTAATAGAAAAGTTTAAAAACTAAACAGTGCAATTTGTTAGTGTAGAACACTGCTGTAACCAATGTATAGTATGTATTTTCATTTCTGTTCTACAAAGCTAGTCTGATTCCAAAATTCATTTTCTCATGAAAGTACAATTAAAGAGACTGACCTCAGTTTCAGGAAGAAGATGTATGTAATTATGTGGAGACTGATATTGCACTGCCTCAGTGGAATTTCTGACAATATAAGGAGTGCAGAATGCTGAACTCGGATGCCCTTTTCAAACCCATTGAAGGAAGTAGAAATACTGCCCACTGACATCTGTTTAGTGGCCTTCAGATCAAATTCTGTGCCTACACTCTTTTGTTTGTAGATTTGGATCCTTAGTTAAAAGAGTTCTGAATGAGATAAAGGAAAATAAAAATACTGTTATAATACTGAATATAAATAAACAGAAAATGGTACTTCTAATGCTGAGTTTGTGATTCAGTGGGGACTCATGGACATTTTTTAGTGTAGTTCTAGGTATTCTGTGGTGGTTGTGATTTTTTTGTTTGGTTGTTTTTTTCCACTGGCAGTCACTTTTCATAAATCGCTTTCTTATAGCAATAAAGAAACTCCAAATAGTTTCCTATGTATTTGGCAGTATAAAATATGTATTGCAGAGTGTTTCCTTTTTTTTTTTTTTTTCTGTGCTTAATTTTTGTAATTAAACCATAGTTTTTGTCTTCTGTATGACTGCAGAGATTTACTGAAAAGGTAAATAATGCACTTTTTACTAAGTGATGATCTCTTCCTCCAAGTATATGAAAATCCTGAATCTTGTTGATATTTCTTGACTGACCTTTTCATCTGACAGACCAAAAGCTACTTTAGTGCTGAGTCTAATCTTATTTACCTAGGTGAAATAAACAAATTATATGGTAATGAGAGATTTGTTTCATTTTGTTTTGACCATCTCTCCTTGTCGTCAGTTTTACTGTGGAAGAGTTTTGTTGCATTTCCACAGTGCATGATTATGGAGAAGAAGAAATTTATGGCGAGTCAGTAAGATTTCACTGGCAGCTATGGTGTGTCTTCCCCAGTATAACATCATGTGTTCATCTCAGCTCTTGAATATTGTGATTACCACAGAGAACTGTAGGGTGGTTTTTTTTGTTTGTTTGTTCATTTTCTTTTGACAGTTTTAGTCCATTAGGTTTTCTCTTTATCCTGTGAACAAAATTGCAGAATTAGACCACAGACATATGAAATCAGACTGGGAGCTTGGATTACATTCAAAACCACAAGTCTCAGAGCAGAAATTCAGATATCCAGCAGAAGAAGAGTTATATAGTTTGCAAGCTTTGCAATATGCAATAAACTCCATCTTCTCCACATCACATCCAAAGCCTTAGAGATTATTTTTAGTTTTCATTATTTCTGCCTAATCATGTCTGCCTATCATCAGTAGTTTGTGGAAATTTTGGAAGACAGAAGTCAGGGAGAAGTTTGCAAAGTCTAGCTCATGGCAGGTGACATCACAACATTTTTTTATTTTATTATATAAATAAATTTATTTATGATGAACTAAATAATGGAATTTAAGAGAAAATAGTAAGTTTGAAAGCCTACAGGGTAGAACTTTGCCACTGAAGCATGGCATTTAATGCAATTTTTCACTTCTATAATGAAATATCAGTATTCTTTATATTCATGATAACATAATAATTTTGACAAGACTGATATGTAATGGGAGACACAAGAAGCCCTAGAACTAATCCTTAGACATAACAAACACAAAACTAAAGCATTCAAACTCATGAGTCTGCAGTCTAGAACACCAAAAGCTCATATAACATACATAATATATATATGTATATGACTATATGCTTTATATTAGAAATGAGCTATAAATGTTGTAACATAAACATATGACTTAATCAATTGTGTATATTAAAAGCTACCTGAAAGGTAATAATAGATCCAGTTTACATAATGATATCTTTCATTAGCATCAGTCAGGCTCATTGTATTTCATCACTTTCATCTGATGACCTAGAGCAGAAAAGATCAGAACAGTGGGATGTATAAACAATAATTTAATGTTAGTAATGAGTATTGTGGTATCATACTGTCCTACACATTCTTGTTGTATTTCTGTATGTTTCTTTTGGTTCCCTGTCTGCTTCAATGACAGAATTCTAGATCAGTCATTAGCAAAGAAGAAATCTATTTCCATGCATCTTTGTATACTATCAATAACTGAGGTGAGAAAGTATTTGAAGTTTTGCCTTGCTCTAGGAAAAACTTTGTTAAATAAAAATGTTATTTGTCTAAGCATTACATTCCTTCACTATATCATAGCATGGCTGAACAAAGAAAAAGCAGTTATTTGAGGCTGAGATTGCATTAGTGTTTTAAGATTTTTGTGCATCTTTACATTGGCTTTTGGTCAAAAGTTGCCTCATGTCCTGCCAGCTCAGTAAATGGCAATGTTAATTCCTGACTGTCTGAAATTATCCACATAGACATGACCTTAAAGGGCCTAATTCCTATTCACACTGAAGCTCCCTTATAGCACACTAGACTCTTCCACTCGTCCACTGTGTATTTATGTGCACATATTTGGGATTGCAAAACTTTACCCTTCCCTTGGATGGAGAGATTTCATCTTGTTTCCTAACAGGTAATAGCCACTGATTAGAAATTGTTCAAGTGAACACATGTAATTTATACTCACTTTCGGATCATGTATAGTGTCAATGCAGTAACAAATGGACTTGGTGCAAATGTAAAATAAGCTTTGAAAGTCTGTAGTGCAAGTATACCCAATCTAGCTACCAGCCAGTTAGCTGTCTTGATACCAGATGGGTAGCTGTTAAAGCATAGTCTAATAGTCATTTACATCTTTCTGTCCCTATCTGTATTGCAACCTACACTGATCTACCTGAAACACATAATTTGCTTTAACTAGTTTACATACTGTAAGTTTTGATGCAGGAGTGACAAAGTTGTGGAAAAGATTGTTTTGAAAAATGTTTAATGGCCATTCTGAATATTGTCTGGAAAGAGTTTATAACATCTATGTCATTCCTTTATCAAAGAATTTTAAAAGTGCCAGAGAAACATTGGTCTGGAAAACACTTTTTACATGGGTATAATTTGGGCCATAAATATTTATATGCTTTCAGAAACAGTCTAAGCGAATGTTTTCATTTCCTGTGATCTGTCAAAAAATATTGTTCTAAGGATTCAAGAATCAATCACCTACCTGCTAGTATAGCTTATGAACAGTTTAATTATTTTAAACCCCACATAAAATTAGTAATAATGCTTCTGAATCAGGGTCATACTTGGGCAGTTGAACTTAATGGAGAAACTGACAGAGTTGCTGAGCTGCTCAGGGTTTGTATTTGCCTTTGAAAGTATTTGCCTTGTTAGCTGAAGGAAAGGACTGAAATGTGTAGACATTACCTAAGCAGTTCACTCGCCATGGTGATAGAGTAGGTAAAAATGCCCTCATCAGGCTCTGTTGTATGAGGAACATAAGGTCAATCTTACTTTACACCATTTACAACAGACACTCATGGTAGGTTATGATGATTACATATCTAAGGGAGGCATTACTATGATTATATTTATTATAAAGGCTTATAGTAATCTTCTGAAGGTGGTAAGCACTGTAGGTGCTGGTGGCAGCACAGTATCTAGTAACACAAAATAAATGTGATTCTTTTTTTCTTTTGATCTCATTTTTTGTACAATGTGTGTTTTACATTTTTTCTATCACCTTTCAGGACAATCATTTCCTGTAATAGATGTGATACTGGGATTTTATTGTGTAATTTCAACTATTTTAATATGCGTCAGAGATTCACATTTGTTTATGTTGGCTTTAATTCTTTGCATTTCAGAGTTACAAAACCAACATTTTTCAGATGCTTTCCATTGTCCAGCATGGGTAGACAAAAGATGGATAGACAAAGAAGGTATTACTGAATTAACACCCAGGGCCTTCTACTTTTTTCCAGTGGTATTTCTAAACAATTTGACAGGAAATGCTGGGAAAAAAAAAAAAAAAAAAAAAAGTGTATTAGTGTATTAATAAAATTTTATTAATACACATTATCATAAAAATACAATTATCGAAAAAAGTTATGAATTTGTCTTTTTTCATATCTGGTAATAAATCTGTATCAGTGGACAAAGATCACCATCAGATGGCAAGTCATCGATATTCATTCTCTTTCTTTAAATTAAAATATTTTCTCTTCTCACAAGAGTCATAGGGATTTGCACCTCTCTGGATTTAAAAATAAGCTTCATGGATCCCCTCTACATTACAGTGGTACTCCTATCATTGTAAGGGCTTATTTTGGCCCTTTAGCCAAACTAGAAACAGAATTGTTTTTGCCAAGTGAACTTTTAAGGATGTTTCAGTTCCTGTACTACCACCATATTAGGGCATCACTTGAGACTTCACATCAATCTTTCTACATAAATTTTCTGAAAAATAACTGGTCACCATGGTACATGGCCAGTCTCTATTTCTGTGGCAATAATTTTAAAAATTCAATTATTTAAACATCCCACTTTTTTTTATTTTGATCATAGATTACATATTTAGAGAGTGATAGTGAAGTTTTGGCTCCCAGGAATTCAGCAAGAATTCTGCTGTTTGCTATTTCCAGCTTGGAATATCGTCCTTCTTCATATTTTTTGCATCTGCAATGAATATTATGCAAACAGCTTTAGGGTCTGGAATGGGTCTGTGTGGGTCTGGAAACATACTGAGAAGTCGTTTCAAGAGCGCATTTCATGACTGATTCTTTGAGGAAAATGTCAGTATTTGTTCTGCTCACAGTGAGGAAGAGGAGCTGCCAGATGAGACTTTGGTGAGCGGGTGCATCTTATTTTTACTGTAATACTACTAAGAAGAATATGTCTCCATATTCTTATTGAAATAGGTTGTTTCTCCCTTGGTACTTCAGAACTAATAGCGTACTAGCTAGAATACTCTCGTATTCCCTACTAAAAAGCCTACCAAAAAAACCACGCTGAGGTATATCAACAAAGTCCCTATCACAAAGACATAAATCAAGGTATTGTAGCATGAGTAGAAAACATGAAGGTAAAGGTAAGGTGCTGCTATTTGTTATATATCTCTATTATTACTATTTTTACTTGGCAGAGGAAATGGGGACATTCTGAAATGCTGTATCTCCTACAAATGTAACAAGTAACAGCTACATGTTTTTTTGATAAAAATCTCAGTTGAACCAGGATGAGTCTTAATAATTTTGTCAGGGTCAAGAAGTCATACAAATGAGAGCATCTTGCTTTCATTTATGTATTATTGCTGGAATAGGTCCAAATCTGTCCTGGAGTGTCAGTGGCCAAGGATTTCAGCAGGTGCTGTGCCTGAAGTCAATAAAACTCCATTTGGTCTGTTTGAAACAACAACATTGACATTGGAAAGCATAATTATTTCAGAAACCTGACTGTATGCAATTTTTCAACTAGTGTCTTTTTTATTATTATTATTATTAGTGTGTGTGTGTGTGTGTGTATTTGTCACACATTTCTGCAAACAGGTCAAAAGAAGCAGTGTTTTCATAAATGTTTATGAACATGATGATGGAACAAAATGAGCAGCTGTAAGCTATGTGGAATGTATATTCTGCATACTCTTTTGATACTGAGGAAAACTCAGATGTATTCAAGAAAATGAAGAAAAAAAAAAAAAAGAAGATTCATGTTTTTCCTGTGCAGTTTGAAGAGTGAATCATAGAATCATAGGTTCATAGAATCATAGAATATCCTGAGATGGAAGGGATCCATAAGGATCATTGAGTCCACCTCCTGGTTCCACACAGGTCTACCCAAAAATTCAGACCATATGACTAAGTGCACAGTCCAAATGCTTCTTAAACTCCAACAGGCAATGCCATGTCTGCGTCCCTGGGGAGCCTGTTCCAGTGTGCGACCACTCATTCAGTGAAGAACCTATGTGGTTCCCAAGCCACCTGAGCAGTTTCTGTCAGGACTTGCCATTTTAACCAGGAGATCTCATCTCTTAGAAAATGATACTAGATGAGAACCTGTACTTCAAAACAACATTAAAAAAAAAAAACAAAAAAAAAAAACAAAAAAAAAAAACACTGCAAAACTTAAAAGCATTTCAATGCTGACATGTAGAGATTCAAATATGTTAGTCATGTTAGTCTGAGAAATGTCAAGAGGGATTCCTAAACAGAATGTTTTGGAGGAATGGTGCTTTCTGGGCATACAACTGTATCAGGATGATGAACATACTCTTGTTCAGTTGTTATGCTAATATTAAAAACAAAATTATATAAACAACAGAGAAGTCTTTAAATGTCTGCCAAATAAAATGGAAAGAAATCCAGACATTGTGTTAAAAGTTTATATATCATCTATTCATCTTTTTGGGAATGTGTTTAGGTCTCTCTCAGATGAAATACTTTTTAAGTTGAACTTGCTACAGATATTGGAATAAAAAAAAAAAAAAAAAAAGCAACAAGTGTATTAGCTCAAGACAACAACAGAAAATGTCTGCAAAAGACTGGTAGCTACACAGTTCATGAATGACAAGACTACTCGAAAGAATACAAATAACGGATTGTGGGATCAGAATTAAATTGCATTTAATTTGATGTCATCAATATATAATACAAATATCATGGTTACAATGTGTCTACCTAGTTTTCAAGATGTTTTTTCTTCAGCACATTCTCAGGCATTCTTAAAGAACAAATGAGTTCAAGGAAGTGATGACAAGTGTATTTAAGAAGGACCCAAGAGGTTGGTTGGTTTATTAGATATTTTGAGCCAATTGTTAATACCTATTCTAATGCATAAGCATCCAGAAATGCATGTTGGTTTTCACAAAGCAATCATATATTGCAGTAGTCTAGACCAATGAGGTATTTTAATTATATTTTTCCTATTGGTTAAGCTTCAAGAAATCAAGCTGGAAGTTGGATAAAAGTTATTTATGTTCTGTATATACTATTGGTGTCATGAATGATTTCACTTCTGCTGTCTCCAGAACAAAGTTCAGAAATGTCAATTAACAAGATTAAAATAGATTTTGTACATTATAGTGAGAACTGTTTCACACTTTCTAGACTTTTTGTTGTTGAGCTTAGTGAGATGTTTTGTCTGTTTGCCTTTAAAACAGACAAAATTGGGGTGGCACATTTGCTTTTTTTTATTAAGAAAGGCTGTTCATCAGGAAAGGTTTCTATAGTGATCAGAAAAATATATACAATTAAAGTTTCCAGAAATCAGCAAAACCAGATGTATTCTTTGGTGACTTGCAAATCAAATAAGTTTGTTATTGAATTTCACTCTCAATTTAATCATTTAGAGACAGAAGAGTTTAGGTAGAGTGAGCTATATTTTATTTTGTCTCACCGTCAGTGTTATTAGTGAAGTGAGTAACACCATCTCATGCAGAAACCTTAGGGCAGAAACTAAAAAGGAAATTATCCGTGCACCATTCTGTTGTTATCATCATATCATGGATTTGGATGAAATTTTGTTCTTCTTGAATTGAAAGAGAATGTTCAGTGAAGCTAGAATTTTAATCTTTATTTCTTACAGATATCTAGCCTTCTTGGCAATGAAGCTTTGAGGGAACATCAGAAATACCACATTCAGAAAGGACTGTCTGACAAGGAAATAGACACCGAAAAGCATTCCAGGCTGCAGCCCAGTTGGGAATATGGTGCATCCATCTCCAAAGATCTCTTCCTTCCAATTTCTCTCACCTAATGTGTCAGCCTGCTCAACGTTTTGGGGGAGATCTCCTCTACTTGTAATAATGACAATGTGTTCTGAGTCTTGGAGGAAAACATGTTACCTCACTGTCATAGTGACAGAACATCTTGTGCCCAGAATGGTTTCCTGAGACACTCTGCTAGTGCATTGGCAAGTTAGTCTCAAACTGTACGTAGCTGCCTGTTATGGATTATATCACAGACACTTACACTACTGTACTGAAAAGAAAATGACTATGTTATAAGATCTTGAATATTATTTTCTGTTGCATCAGTGAAAACTGTTGACATGTCTCTGCATAAAAAAGGAGATAGCTAGCACAAGATTTTCAGTATTGTTTTAATGAAAGTTATTCTTTTTATCTAACTGTGGCTTTAATCAAGAGTCCAGTGTCCTTAGCACTTAAGATTGAAGGATGAGACAGAATTACTCAGAAGAATGGTTTTCATCATCCTCTTTAAGATAGACATTTGTTTCATTTCAAATCAAATTTGATTACCTCCAAAGCATGTGAAACAACTACCTGTTAAAAACAGCAAAAAGGATTCCCCATCCACAACCACTTCAAGGTTCACACAGAGGAGGTAATGAAGTAAACTCATTCTGTTCTTTATGGAAGTCCTATGGATCAGTTCTCACCTAACCCATGAGAATAAGAAAAACAAAGGCCTTTGCTCACCTTTGCATAGGCAGATTCAATGCCTATATAATCCAGTTCTCCTTTCATATTTTCCCTTGCCATATTGTCCTCTGTTGCTACAAAGTGGTAGCAGATTGTTAACAAGGTATAAACATGTATCAGCAAATGAGCTAAGTGCTAGTTGCCATCATTGCTGCCAAGCTTTGGTCATAGCCAATATCAAGGTATCCTACAGAAACAGTATTGTATCATTTTGTTTAGGCTCTGGTTTGGTACAGAGCTGATGAATACAGCTCTTTTTACATGTTTTAGGACTTGACTACTTTCTAATGTTTCTCATTAGAGGGCCAATATATTCATGCCTATATATGTAATTGCTTGATATTGCTATAAAATCCTAAATATTCAGACATTAAGTATTCCAATTAAGTATTCCAAGATCTTCAGATGTTTTTAGATGTTTCAGATAGTCATAAAGTGTTCATCTTCAGTTATCTTTTAATACTAAATTATTATTCTTTTTAACATGCCTTATAGTTTTGAACTCTTAACATTCTTAACATTCTTATTTCTAAGCTCTGCACTGTAAATGCAGGTGCTAGGAAGTCTTCAGACACACACACACACACACACACACGCACCCTTTATGAGATCCTAGGAGATGATCCTAGGAGATGAGGTGTTAAGGAAAACATCCATTATTATATAATCTCTGATCAAATCACCAGAGGAACAGCCCTAGGTAGGATGGATCAGTGGTTCACATGAAGAAGTGTGTTACCCTTCTGCCCTGCTTTACCCATCTTGCTGTTAACCTCAGTTACATAGTCATAACTTCAATTTCCTCCCAGGGTGAAGGTTTGGGGTTAGATTTCAGGTTGACTTTGCACTAATGTTGGCTTCATTTGTAATCCTGCAGTCTTCTGCTACAAATGAGAAAAAGCATCATGCTGTTCTGTCAAGTTTTCCTATGTTATATAAACTCTAACCTCTTGATAAACATTTTCCATTAAGATTATTCAGGATCAAAAAGATCTATCTCCTTCCTTGAACAAATGTTACCACTGTGGGACATGCTAGAAAACAGAGGGACTTAATCTGGTATTTGGAACTGTAAATCCCAACGCAATCTGAATTGGTAGACTGCTTCTGATGCCTCTGTGTTATTTGCTCAATCACTAGAGCAGTAGCCTCTGTGTTTAAAGAGAGTATATAGTTCTCACTAGTTCCCATTGACTGTCTGCCACAGTGCATAAAGTCATGCAGAACCCAAATTAATCTCTCTCACATTATTTGGCTTATTACATACCAAACTGACAGGCTTCTAGGCAGCTTGGACAGATAAGACAAAAGTATGGAAACCAACAACTGTGCTCACTGTGTCAAAATTATGTTGATCATCCTGTTTAAAGGAAAAAAAAAAAAAAAAAAAAAAAAACAAAAACAAAAAAAACATTATAAAGGCTAAGTTTTACATCATTTTAATACAAAATTAACATAGTAACAATGTGCAGATACAATCAAAACATATATTTGCAACATCTGTGATTAGAATCTTGGCAATTTTATTTTAAATATGACTGGCAATAACTAGAGAAGAACTTGGTAACAATGAGGAAAGAAAGTAATTATATCCCCTGTTGACTATCCTAGATGTATCCTGTAAATACATCTAAATTAAATTAAAAATAAAGAACATAAATAAAAATGGTGAATCAGAGGTTCACAGCAAGATGAAAATATTACAAGTGCATTATTATGGATCTTGTAAATGTTAAATAAAGCAAAGACAATACAATGGACTTTGACCCACTCAAACAGTATTTAAAAGCATAGTGTATACAATGTCTGTCACTTAACTGGAAACTAGTATAAAATGAATGGTTCTTATCATTCCCCTTTGTGAGAACTCAGATCATGGAAAAGTAATGATCCAATGACGTTATAAGAAGTTCCCATTTAGTGTAATAAATAAATAGTGGTTTAATACTGAAATAAAACTAAGTTGTTTATTAAGTATGGAGGCTCTTTTTTCCAACCTTAAAATATTTGACACATAAGACATTGCAAATTAGTAAATTGCAGTACCATACCTTGTCAATTTATTGCCGTGTCAAAAATTTCTGCTGCTGTGGGTTTTCCAAAAGAAGAAGCATGGCAGTATCAGGAGGTGGATGGAGAAAATGGCCCAGCATCATTTGTGATCTTACAGGGAAATAAAATATACTAGATATACTTGTTTAGAACAATTAGGTTTTTAGTTTCCCTTGGAAAAGGTGTGTCTTCACAATTTCCAGATAAGACTCTGGACTGGCATAAAAATTCTAATTCATGTGAATTTTGCATGCATGTGTGGTCCAATCATAGAATAGAATAGAACAAAAGAACAGAACAGAGTAGTTCAGTTGGAAGGGACCTACAAAGATCATCAAGTCCAACTTCCTGACTACTTCAGGGCTAGCCAAAAGTTAAAGCATATTACTGAGGTCATTATCCAAATGTTTTTTGAACACTAACAGGTATGGGAGCATCAAACACCTCACTTGTAAGCCTGTTCCAGTGTTTGACCACCCTCATGGTAATTAATTTTTTCTAATGTCCAGTCTGATTCTCCCCTGGCACAGCTTTGTGTTGTTCCTTCACATCCTGTCATCAGTGAGCAGGAGCAGAGACTAGCACCTCCCTCTGCACTCCCCTCCTCTGGGAGCAGGGAGGTTGCCTCTCAGCTCCTTTTCTCCAGACTGGGCAACCCAAGTGTCCTCAGCCTCTCCTCATAGGACATGTCTGCCATTCCTCATACCAGCTTTGTTGCCATCCTCTGGGTGCTATCAAGTAACTTAGTGTCCTTTTTGTATAGCGGAGACCAGAACTGCACACAATAATCGAGGTGACACTGCATCAATGCTAAATTTAGCGGCAGAATTCTTTTTAATGGATTGCTGTGCTATTTTTAATGCACCCCAAAATGTAGTTTGCCCTCTCTGCTGCCAGGGCACATTGGTGCCTCATATTGAGGTACCTACAAACAGAACAGGATGATACTGTTTGCAATAAACATATGTTATACAACAGTAGCCAAAATAAGAAATATGCTTCTAGGCTTCCCAAATAAATAAATAATTAAAATAAAGCCCTTGATATTTGGCAAGATTATTATTTATTCTTTTGATTTTATCCAGAGAAATAGATAAATGCATCCACCTGCAGAAGATATAGCTAATTGCAGTGATTCATGAAAAAAAAGTCATCTTGGGACTTTCTCAATTAATTTCCAATGGTCTTCGGAATCCAGAGAGGCCCCAGTTGACTGGAAGCTGGTAAATTTGGTCCCAGTTTTCAAGAAGTGCAAGAAGAAGATCCTGGCAATTACAGGCCTGTAAGTCTCACTTCAGTGCCTGGTAAAATTATGGAGAAGATTATTCTGGGAGTTATTGAAAAACACATGAGTGTAGTCATTGGTCAGAGCCAACATGGGTTCACTAAGGGAAGGTTATGTCTAACAAACTTAATTCCCTTTTATGACAAGATCACCCAGCTAGCTGACCAAAGGAAGCCAGTCGATGTAACCTTTCTGGATTTCAGTATAGCTTTCGATACTGTCTCTCACAGTATCCTTCTGGAAAAAAATATGAGAATACAGTTGGATAAATAAGATGGCTGAACAACTGGTTGACAGGTCAGGCCCAGAGAGTTCTTTTAACTGGGGTTATATCAGGCTGGTGAATTCTCACTAGTGGGGTTCCCCAGGGCTCCATTTTAAGGTCAATCCTCTTAAATGTTTTCATAAACAATTTGGATGAAGGACTTGAAAGGTTTTTGAGCAAGTTTGCAGATGATGCCAAATTGGGTGGAGCTGTTGGCTCTGTAAAGGGTGGTTAAGCCTTGCAGAGAGATCTCGACAAATTAGATAGCTAGGTAATCACCAACAATATGAAGTTTAACAAGAGCAAATGTCAGATTCTGCACCTGGGAAGGGACAACCCTGGCTATACGTACAGATCAGGAGATGAGATGCTGGAGAGCAGGCCCACAGTAAAGGATCTGGGGGTTTTGGTCAACAACAAGTTGAATGTGAGCCAGCAGTGTGCCTTGGCAGCCAAAAGGACCAAGAGTATCCTGGGGTGCATCAAGCATGGCATTTCTAGTCAGTCAAGGAAAGTGATTGTTCCACTCTACTCTGTGCTGGCGTGGTCTCACCTTCAATACTGTGTGTGGTTTTGGCATCACAGTATAAGAAAGATATAAAGCTGTTAGAGAGTGTCCAAAGGAGGGTAACAAAGATGGTAAAGGGTTTAGAGGGGAAGACATATGAGGAGTGGCTGATGTCCCTTGGTTTGTTCAGCCCAGAGCAGAGCAGGCTGAGAGGAGGTCTCATGGCAGCCTGCAGCTCCCTCACAAGGGGAGCTCTGCTCTCTGGGGGCAGAGACAGGACCCGAGGGAATGAGATGGAGCTGGGACAAGGGAGGGTCAGGCTGGGTGTTAGGGAAAGGTTCTGCACCCAGAGGGTGGTCGGGCACTGTGGCAGGCTCCCCAGGGCAGTGGTCACAGCACTGAGCCTGCCAGAGTTCAAGAAGCATTGGGACAATGCTCTCAGACACATGATTTGTTTTTTGAGTGGTTCTTCAGAGACCCAGGAGTTGGATTCAATGATCCTTGTGGGTCCCTTTCAACTTGGATATTCTGTGATTCAGTGATAAGAAACAGGACAGTATGTTCCAGGTACCAGAGAAGGTATTTCTCCATAGAGAGGACAATGTTGGAGTATACAGCCACACTGCAGCCTGTGGAGTATCCCCATGCCAGAGGTATTTGCTATATGGATATTTGCTGAAGGACCTGTTGTCCGTGAACCTGCAGTGGAGCAGGTTTGTCTTGAAGGACTTCAGGCCATAGAAGGACCCATGCTGCAGCAGAGGAAAATCTAAGGAGGGAGTGGCAGAGAGGAGGTGTTAGAGAATCAAGCCACAACTCCTAAACCCATACCCCTGCTCTCTTTGGTGGAGGAGGAAATGAAAGAGTCAAACAGCTTGGGAAGAAGGTGGTGTTGTGGAAGATGTTGTTTTACTTTTTGTCTTTGTTGCTCAACATTGAAAGCAATTTTAATTTTGCTTTTATTTTTTTTTTTTTTATTTCTTTTTTTTCCCCCAAGTCAAGTGTCAAGTCTGGTTTGCTCACGATGGTATCTGTCTTTATCTTGGCACACATTTTTTTTTTTTTCTCCCTCCATTCTGTTCAGGAGAGGGAGTGAGAGAGTAACTTGGTGGTCATGTCAGCTGGCCAGGATCAACCCACCAAAGAAAATATGCGTAGAGAGAATTCAGCATTGAAATTGAAGCCTCACGGACAGAACTTGTTTAAGTGGATGCCCACTCCAGTCACATCAGCGGGGTTGGAAAATCAGTGCAAGTCTCCCACGGACTTTCCTCATCTCAAAACTTTGTTATTGTCAGCAAGAGCTAGAAGCATAAGAATGGAAGGAAGGGGGAGATGAGAGAAAGACCATAGTCTAGAGGAAGAGGTTGGTGTGTAGTTGCAGTGGTGAAGAAAGACTGCTCTCAGGATGCACACACTTTGCTTATGTGAGTTACAGCAGTGTGAGAGAATGGCAGACTTACAGAAAATGGAGTGAACTCAACAACCTTTCAGATACTGCAATGTTAGAAGACTGCATGAGAGAGCACAGAAAAAAGGGGTAGCAAAGCAGCTGCTAAGAGAGGAATGAGTATCACTGGGAGCTGGTACCACAGAAATCAGAAAAGTAGGGACTGAACTAAACACAGGAGTACAAGGGTGTGATAATGAAGATCAGATACAGAGATATAGGAATAAGGAATGCTGAAAAGAACAAAAATGATGGCTAGTGAAATAGTCTTCAGAAGACCTATCAGAAAGAAAACACAAGTAGGGACCATTCGTATGTAGAGCTAGGGCTCAGGAGGGGAGGATGAACTTCCATTTAAAATTTGTTTCAACACAAACTCTATTAAAGTTGGAGAGTGGTGCTGAAAGAGATTTAAATAGAGTTGATTTCCTGAGCTTGTAATGAGCCCATGCACTTTGGGTTTGGCTGATTTTTTTTTTTTTTTTTAGTTTAGTTTAGTTTAGTTTTGTTTTTCCACAGGAAGAAGTAATAACATTTTTCAAACCAACTTTAGTTTTGGTCCAAATCAGTTTTAAGATTCTAGTTTGGAAATTACAGGATCAAATTCTCACAAGCCTTCTCAAGAGATTATGGCCCAGCAAAGATTAAGGTATTTCTGCTGTCTTGATCTGGATCCAGGAATTCCTTCCACTTTTTAGTCTTCTTTCCAACCAGTGCTGTTAAGGTGCATTTGAATCACAAGATTAGACTTGCAACAGTTGTTTTTCTCTCTCCTTTGTCCTCTCTCTCCTCCCATGTCTTAACCCCCACCACTTGCCAAGGTTTCACTCCATCCAGTCTATATCTCATTGCCAGAAAAAAAAAAAAAAAAAAAAGAAAGAAAAAAGAGAGAGAGAGAGAGAGAGAAAACAACACAGTTCACCCTTCTGTTTTTTAATAAGATCAGATTTTGAGGCTTTAGTTTTGACTCATGTCTATATGAGGTAAAAACCACTCCACTTTTTTTTTTTTTTTTTTTCCCAAGTCTTAAAAAAATGATACTGCTTTGGTTTTGTGGTAAAAAGGAGATTAATGTCCTTGTATATTCTCAATAACTTTTTCTTTTCTTTTTCTGTTGCATTCAGTTTTTGCATTGATTCTGGCCACTGTTAGACTAAATCTACTGGGCTAGATTGATAGCTGGTCTTAAGCCAGCATGGCTTTTTCCTATGTTTTGAAGTGTTCCTGCTGACTTCTGTTTTGTGACATGTTTTTGGACTGCCATGGTACAATGCTGTCAAGCAAAAATATAATTGTTTGATTTTATTTCCATCTACTGTCAAAAAGCTTCACAAGGTGGCCTTTAGCTTTAAACTCAGGAAGCACAAGTATACACACACATGCAGAGATACACATTCATCTGTCATAGACGTTGTCACATTGAGCTAATCATGCAGTCCACTCAGGAAGCTGTAGTTGAAGACAGGAGGAGCTTTGCAAATCAAAGCTTCACTGCAGACTCACTTGAGCAGTGACTCAGTGGGTAGTCATTGTAAACAGACTAACTTGTGCCTCAGTTTACTCTGCTGTAAAAGCAGAAATTCATTCAAGTGTTTAGAAGCTGAAACAGTGTTCTGAGAACATAATAAGGTGCTTTCTAATTTGGGTGAATATTGATAATCATCATTTTAACTGTCTCCCCTGAAAAATAAACTAATTCATATTTGGAAAGCTGCCACTCCCAGCAACAGTACCCTTCTTCTACATTATCTTAGGTTGTTTTTAAAGGACTTTCTTGTTTTGTTTAAACTGTAAAATATGAAGCACAAAACATCACTAAAGCAAGATAATTTGTTAGTGAATGTTAAGAAAGGTAAAACTGTCCAAATCTTCTTTGGGAAACATTTTCTCCATCAAAAATTCTGTGTCTTCTTTTTACTGGGAAAGGTAAAGAGCAAGGGATTTAAGGGGTAGGTTGTATGTGGATGTAATTATTAAACATTAGTTTCATGTCTTTTTTTTGGCCTGCTCAGAGCTACGTACCATGGTGATATATAAACAAGAAGTGACCAATTATTCATGTGAAAAGAGGTTTCATGAATCACAGGAAAACAGTAAATTATGTGGAAAAACACATTTTGCACTCTTTTCAGGATATAATTATGACAGCATGGAATGGTTATAAGAACATTGCAGACTCTTTTTGATAAGATTTGGAGTGGAGTGGGAGAAAGGGTTCTGATAGTCCTGAAACTTCTGTCTAGATGTAGACTTCTGTTTTTAAGGAGAAAAAGCAAACAAACAACAACAACAAACAAAAAAAACAGAAATTTAGCTTCCTGCTCTGGTATGGCTCATTAAAGTATGTGCCAAGTGTGTAAATGGAACCCTGGCAGAACTAGCAAGCCTTCAGGAGATGTATGTTGTTTGTTAGCAGTGGCTCTAGCAGAACACCAGGAAAATGGTGTGTGCAGTGCCATCAGCTATTAAAAGATGAAATAACTATATAAACAGTACCATGCCTCTGTCCCCAGGAACATATTTTTACTTCTTTGATGGTACATTGGAAAGGAAGATTTTTTTTTGAAGTTTAGAGGAGGAAGCTATTCATAAGAGACAACCTGCATTTTTTGCATTGTTCCTTGCTTGATGGACTTAAGTTCCACCCTCCTGCACTGAAGCCCACTGGCATAAGCATCCTTCCTCTCTTTTGGCTGGACCTTGCAATTGCCTCTGCCTGAGGATGGATTTGTACTGAAGCAGAGTGCCATTGACTTCACTCAATACCCAAGATGGCATATATATATCCAATAGCCCTAGAAAAGACAGTAAGGCTGGGAATTTAATGCTGGCAAATAGCTTTTAGGTAAAAAGTGAATGTTTATTTTTCCCTTCTGCTTTTAATTAAATCACATCAATAAAAATCAGCACTTTGATTTCATAGCCTAGATCTCCTTGGCTTCATGATCTGCTACAAAAATCTATTATCTGTTTTATTCCTTGTATTCATGTACAGAATAATATCATGTAACCCCACCAAACTATGCAACAGAAGGAAGAACACAACATCTCTAACACTGTCAAAGCTGTTTGGTTCTCAGGCACTTTGCTGGTTCATAGTGTTTTGTTAGCCACTGAGACTACGGTGCCTGCCTGAAATGCTTTGTTACAGAATGCCACGTCCAAGGAACAGCCTCTATCTGCTGCTTAGAAAGCTGAGTGGCAAATCTGACACAGCAGTGTGTGATTCTGGAAATGTCACTCTATTGACTTTATGAGAAAAAACAGACACCCTGTAGAAAGAGCTTTCATAATAGCCTTCCTCAGGCACCTAGAATCCACAAGCATGAGGTCAGAATGGACAGGGAATATGTAAGACTTGAATCCCACCACTTGGCATGAAGTGGTGAAGAGAGAAGGAATGACTTTAGTCTTAAACTGGGACTTGGTAACACCCAATTTCTGGATCTGAAAAAAACACTTCTTGTGCAGAAAGCAAGGCATGGAGAATTACATCTAAACATGACAGTCAAAAAGTTGCCAAAGTACGTGTGGTCTGCTGCTTTACGCCTGTCTTCAGAAGCTGCACTTTTTTCTCCTCATTGTTTTGTGCATTGGATGGCTCACCATAATTTTGAGCAGAGGGTGTAAAGTTTCTTCTATCAAAAGAAATGAGATATTTCATTGATTTTGTTTTATAGCCTGGGATGGAATGACTGCACAGGGTGCTGGTGACTAAACAAGCAGACCCATGCTGTGACCTCCTTTTTGCTGAGAGTGGTGATGGGGAACGAGAGGAGGGGCTGGCTCACACTGGGTGGGTGGAGTCCTGCTGCTAAAATTACCCCTTACATAAGTGGTGCCAGCCTTTACGTCATGTCACAAGTAGGATGAAAAAGAGCCAAGATGCCCACTAGTCCCCACTTTACTTTTTGTTCATTATCATCATTCATCATGTGCCATGTCACACTTAATGTTTTCCATCTGCGTTTGGCCATATGGTCTGGTACTGCTCAACAGCAGAAACCTGTTGATTCTGGACTGTTAACTACTACTGCCTGGCACACCAAACTGGAGGGTGACTTAACTGTGGTGGAAGACAGACAGAATTGTTTCCAATGTACACCTAAGGAGGCCCTCAGTAAAACAAACTTTGATTTTGGAGATTATTTTTTTTTCTTACCTGCCTGCTGCCAGTAGGCTGTAAATAGGATCCCTATATTTTTCCTTGTTGATGCTAACCCACGTTGGAGCTCATTGGCAACCTTTAAGCCAACAAAAGTTGCTGAGTATTGCTAGAAGCCACACACTCCTAAGAAAAAATGAGGTCCATACCAGTTGTTGTAGACTGGTTAGTATGAATAAAGGTAATGGGCAATGCTGACATCCATGGGTGGCCTGTAACTTCTAATTTACCAGGTTCATCTTGCCTTCATGGAATAAATCCCAGTATTATAAATCATATAGGTATGACTTTCTTCCTGGAGCAACTTGTTTGCTTTGTTTATTTGGAAAATATCAGTAACTGCACTCACTCACCACAGTTTCTTTTTCTGCTGCTGAATTTGCCATAGCTGAGGCTCACTCAAGAATGTTTAGTCTTAACAGTGTGTGATTTCCCCTCATGATTTCTGAACCACATTCTGAATAGTTGTGCTGGTACTAAAACGTGGTAAATACATTTCCAGATAAAATGTTGGTATCTCAGAAATGACCTACTTCTGTACAGACTGAATGCCACAGGTTTGAGGCAGCCAATCTGAAAGAGTCTGGACATCCTGTCCCCTCCTCACGTCCCCCCAGTTTTAAGATCAGCAAAACATTTAGAACAGAAAACTCTCTATTTTTAGAACAATCACACAGTCTGGGTATTATTTATATTTAAATTAAAACCAGCTTTTAGGCCTTCAGCTAAACCAGAATACTACTGTTACTTAAGGAGAAAAAAAAATAGAAAAAGTTTTAAAATATCTTAATAAGTAATTTGAATTAGTTTGAATTAATTTGAGCATGACATGCTTGGAGGAAAAACATCAGCACCCTGCAATGGCTAGTCACTGTAGGAAGCTGGAGAAAAAAATGTTAAGATGCACTATGCGTTTATTCAAAAGTGGTTGCCAGGGCAAGGTTTACAGAAGTCACGTGTACTCTTCATGGCAAAGCAATAGTTAAACATTGCTTGGGCTGAGTCAAATGCCCAGTGGTGCCTGTTTGGAAGATTTTCCTTTGAGTCACTTTGTTTGAAGTGTAATAAATGGCTGGTCAGTTTGTTGTTAGAGCCTCTGTAGTTGCTGCCTGGAATATTAGTCCAAAATGTTTACTCCACAGAGGTGTCTCATGAGTGGTACCTCTTACTCATATCTGTCATTTTTTTTAAAAGAGGTAATTTGAACTTTCTCTGTTGTTTTGCTCATATTTAGCAGATGTTCAGACAAGCACGGTTGTTTCCTTCATCCCCCCTGCATATTCTTCCAAGGTGAACTTGGGGCCAGATTCAATGGCAACTGAAGTGAATGGAAAGACAAATTCAAGACAGGAATATTCAGAGCAAGAGGACATTTCCAGTACATCCAAAGTCCCTATGAAAAAGTGAACAGATCACTGTTTCTGCTGACTGGTCACAGGAAAGGGTCAGTGAGAGGTCCAGATCTCTTTTAGGAGGTGCTGTCAAGGAAGTCACTAAGTAAAAGGCATGACATAAGAATCCCTGATATTCTCAAAATCCCAGATTCATGAGGTGTAAATATACTTTAGTGGAGTTTTGGAAAAGCCTGGGACATACTGGAAGCAAAGGAGGCTCAATATGATTTATCATTTCCTAGACCCTTACACAGCCATCCAGCTGTGGTCCTTCAACAGCCAATATACTCCTGCCACAAACTCCGTGCAGTCCGAAAATGAAGGAGTGTTGGAAGAAACATGGGGCTAGTGTGTCTGACCTAAAAATCCATAGTACCCAAACTGCCAGATCCTTTTGGTTAGTAAATGGGGCTTGTGCTGGTCCATGGTGCCTGTTTGAACAGAGAAGAGCTCCAATAACAAGGGAGGCATCAAAGCCTGGGATGCTCTTTAGCATGCACAGAAATAATTGTCAGCTTCTTAGACTCAGACCCCTCCTACATCTAACTATATGCCTGACTGCCTGCTGGACAGGCTTTAGGACTGAACAGCAGACTACTGTAGTCCTACTAGGGCTCTGCTACCTCTGCTTCCAGATAGGAAATCTTCTGACTCCACAAATAGCATCATACAACATCTAATCTGGTTGGATTGATTTAGATCAGGTGGTCCCCAAATTAATTTTTGTTATTTCTATTTACCTGTTGGCTTAAACAGTTTTCACTGAGAGGTTATTTCAGGTTATTGTTCATACTGAGTTGCTCTTATAGTCATTGTTTTCAGGGAAGCTTTGAGTTGTGCATTATTCCAGGAGATGTATTTTGATTAACTGCCCTTTTCAGCTGATAAAGTATTGGGGAAAGAACTGCTCCATTTTTCAGTGAAAATAGTGCACATTTTTCTAATAATAAGGAATAATTTTTCTTTTGTCTTTTAAAATGCTATTTCTTCTTTATTCTATTGACTAGGACTAATCTTTATGGTTTTAATTATTTAAAGCATTGTGACAACCTTTGCAGGTGTAGCGGATGCCAATATTGCACTTAACCTTGTCTGTCAGTTAGAGCATGGGTTTGACATGAGATATCAGCTGGTTCAGATGGCAAATGCTCTCCTAATGCTTATTCCAAGACCTGTTAGAGTTATGACCTGTCAGTGTTACAAGAGATCATGAGTTAGTGTTGGTTTACATAAGGACTCCAGAGAATAAACAGAAAGTCTTCATGTGAAAATATCTTGGGAAGTATCGGTGGGAAAATGCTGGGGTCTCTCCTGCAGTCCACTCTGAGAATAATGGGGTGCTGCAGCCTAGCTGAGGGGGAGATGTGAGACCCCTGGCAGTATCCCAAGGTCATACCCCAAGGGCATACTAGCACCACAAGATTATAACTTTTCTCTAGTACTTTGTCCCTGGAATAAAGCTAGAATTATATACTGTTAAATACTGGGCAAAGAACTTGTGTGAAACCTGTACTGTGGGGCAAGGGCTGTCACTAGTGATAAAGCACCCTGACATCCTGAAAAACCCTCATTTGACATAAAACAGTAGTTTGTTTGGAAGGATGGAGTGACCGAAAATATCTTCTGTTGGAGAGATTGCTTAGAGGATGCAAACTTCTCTGTCATCTTATGATCATGCCCAAATATCTTCCCCTCTTCCCCACACACTTCTTTTTAAATCAACCAACCAAATGAGAGAAAATATGTGTGCTGTCAATTCTGCATGTTAGTAAAACTTCTATCAATTAACAGGATGCAGTTGTGACTTATCTGGCAAAGTATAAAAGACAATTCTAAAAATGGTATTTAAAATGATGACATTTAATTGGTAGCTGCCAGAGGAGAACACACACAAACTTTGTTTAAGTATAATCTGATTTCCAGCATGAAGGAATCTGGAGATGTTTTGACATATTTACATTATGTAATGGAAGTGAAATAATAGGAAGTGAAAGTCATTTAAAAAACAAAACAAAACAAAACACCTATTTTTGTTTATACTAACCAGACAAAATTTAACACTGCATTAATGCTATATTCCTCTTTTCATTTCCATAGTTCTGTCCTATGCTTCTGTGTTTACATTCCAGTTAATTTGAATTAGCTGATGGTAGAAGTCAATTGCCTCATTGTCCTTTTAGTCTAAAAGCAGCAGTATAATTATAAAATACAGATTTATTAATGAAACATCTTAAGCTTCCAAGAGTCATTACCAGGCATCCTACGCATGCTGCAGGATTGCTTACAATCTTGTGTATACTTAGAGAAAAACATCAGAAAATGTGGTTGCATAACTCTGACATTCTGGAAGAATACACTATGGGGATAACAGCTCTAGGGCTGGCTGAGCTATACTTAAGGACAAACTTGAGATACTAGAGTGGGAAGAAGGAGGCTCTCCAACTTTATGTATGCTCAACTTTAAGTGATACTTACGTGGGGGTAGGAATGAGTTTGTATGACATTTAGAGCAGCTTAAAAGTTTTGTTGAATTATTTTGGTGCAAATGTCCTTTTTATTGTCTTTGCTGAGGATAGTCAGAAGGCAATGTGCTTTAATGCCCTTCTGTTTCTAGTCTCATCCACTGCTGTATCCACATGACTACACCTAGGTGGCAAGTTTAATAAGTTCTTTATTAATGACTTTGTGGGAAGGCCTTAGCTTTCCTTAGAGCAACTACTGTCCATCTTGTTCCACAAAGGGGAACATTGAAAAGGGGACTGTTCTAGCATGTCGGTTGGGGTCTGATATGTTAAGTTTGAAACCAGGAAGGGTAGAAAGCACTTATGTTTCACAGTCAGCCACACTTCATTAATACCTCTATAACATATAATATTCGTATTGTTAACACTGGGAATCTGAAGAATGATCTTATGCCCAGAGAGGAATTCAGACCTCTCTGACCAATAGTTTACAAACATTTGGCAAATGTTGGTTTAAAGGACCATAGAAAGTGCGTGAAACAATCCTTGCCTTTATGCTGCAGGAAATAGGGTAACAAAGGAAGGGTTGGTTGAGTCAGTTTCATGGTCAAAACCCCTTTTGGAAGCAGAGATAAAATGTGTAGCATGCAAGATAGTGAGGTAAGGAAAAAAAAAAGGGGGGGGGGGGAATGGTGGAACTCCCATCACTTCTCTGGAACTGGCTTTAGCCTATGATCTTCTAAGAATTTGAAGAATTTGAAGAAATCCCCTGAAATTTAAATTAGACTAGATATACTCCTACTTATAGGGAACAATTGATTACAATGTTTAATTCTAATGACTTCTGCTGTGGTCCATAGATTTTTGGCCATGTTAAAAATGAATGCAATTAGCTAAAGAAAGTAGAAATATGACAGGCTATAGATTATATTACAGAAAGGTGCCCAAAAACTGTCAAGCAAAACAGCTGACTGATAATTTTCAGCTGAAGTTTTCAATGGTGAGCATGATTATAAGTTTATAAAACAGTTTCTAAAGGCACTCCCTATTTCATTGAATCTCTGTTTCTTGGTTTCGTTCTGATTTTTCACTCTTGAAAATTGTCTTTGATTACAATTTCTAAAATCCAGTAGATATTTGTCAGCAATTGTCATGGAGAGGTATTCTGGTGTTTTTAGTTTGTTTGTGTGTTTGTTGTTGTTTGTTTTGGAAAGAAGGGGTGGGTGTTGAGGAAGAATCATAAATTTACCCTTAACATTAGTGAAGAAAGTATCAAGTGTGCAAATCTCTCTCTCTCCCTCTCCTTTTTTTTTTTTTTCTCTCTCTCTCTCTCTCCCCAGAGGACTAGTCTTTGAAAGGAGTGAGAATCTCCTAATAATACCAGCAGAGTATAAATGTCCAGTACCATCATTACACACATTCAGAAATGAATGCTGTCCTCTATGACCCACAGTTTATTTTCTGCAGAGCTTTTTCATACTAGTCAGTCCGTATCATTGCATGAGATTGTTCTGTCCCAGGTGCAATATTTTTTGCTTGTTCTTGCTGAATCTTGTGAGTTTTTCATCAGCCCAATTCGACAGCCTATCCCTGCTGTTTCATAACAGATGCCCTTTGAGTAGCATCTCTGCCCTCAATACATATCGCCTCTGATACAGTCTGCTCCTCCCGGTCTGGCCACTAGCTGGACCTTGCAACATTATCACAACTCCTTGAGCCTGACCAGCCAGACAATTTTTTCACCCCACTCACACATACATATCTCACCGATGTGGTGATTAGGAGATTGTCTAAAAGACCTTTGCCTCGAGATCAACTCCCCTTGTCCTTATGGGGGATTTCAATTTTCCTGATGTCAACTGGGATCACCACATGGCTAACATGAGCAAGTCCAGGAGGTTCATAAAGCACCTAGATGATAACTTTTTGGTGCAGGTGCTAAGGGAGCCAAGTAGGAAAGGTGCCCTCATAGATCTGTTGCCGGAGAACAGAGAGCGTCTAATGGTAAATGTGGCAATTGGCGGCCGTCTTGGTCATAGGGACCATTAAGTGGTTGAGTTTAGAATTTATGGTGACAGGAGGAAAAATGCCACCAAAACTTCAGCCCTGGATATGGGGAAAGCAGACTTCAGGCTGCTCAGGGATCTAGTCAGCAAGGTTCCCTGGGAAACTGCTTTTGAAGACATTGGCATCCATCAGTGCTGGTCAATCTTTAAGCACTGCCTCCTAAACGCACAAGATCAGGCAATTCCAAAATATCAGAAGGCAGGCAGATGGGGCAGAAGGTTGGCCTGGCTGACCAGGGATCTTCTACTGGAGCTTAGGTGAAAAAATAAATTATAGGGCTGCTGGAAAGAGGGTCAGGTGACGAGGCAAGAATACAGGGATGCTGTGCCTGTTTGTAGGGAGAGAATTTGTGTGGTCAAAGCCCAACTAGAGTTGAAGCTGTCCATGTCTGTGGGAGACAATAAAAAAGTTTTTTAAAATATGTGAACAGAAAAAGGAGAACCAAAGAAAACATAGGTCCGCTACTTGATGGGGAGGGTCTCTTCACAGACAATGACATGGGCAAAGCAGAGACATTTAATGCATTCTTTACCTCAGTCTTCAACACTGATGATAGGCTATGGGACCCTGGGTGCCCTGAGCTGGAGGACCATGACGGTGGAAATGATAAACTCCCAACCAACCCTGAACATGTGTGGGATTTTCTGCTCCACCTGGATCCATACAAGTCCATGGGTCTGGATTGGATTCATCCCAGGGTGTTTAAAGAGCTGGCTGCCATCATTGTGGGACCTATCTCAATTATTTTTCAACAATCTTGGGAATCTGGAGAGGTCCCAGTAGACTGGAAGCTGACAAATGTTGTGCCAATTTTCAAGAAAGATAAGAAAGAAGACCCTAGCAATTACAGACCTGTCAGTCTCACGTCAGTGCCTGGTAAAATTATGGAGAAAATGATCCTTGAAGTTACTGAAGCGTACCTGGGGGACAATGCAGTCATTGGTCCCAGCCAACATGGGTTCATGAGGGGTAAGTCCTGCCTAACAAATTTGATTTCCTTTTATGATAAGATCACCCATCTAGTCAATCAAGGGAAACCAGCTGATGTGATCTTTTTGGACTCCAGCAAGCTTTTGACACGGTTTTCCATAGGATCCTACTAGACAAAATGTCCAGCATACACCTAAACAAAAACATCATCCGATGGGCGAGCAATTGGCTGATGGGCAGAGCTCAAAGGGATGTGGTTAATGGGGCCATATCTGGATGGCGGATGGTCACTAGTGGGGTGCCTCAAGGCTCCATTTTAGAGCCAGTCTTCTTCAATGTTTTTATAAATGATTTAGATGTAGGACTAGAAAGTGTTTTGAGCAAATTTGCTGATGACAACAAACTTGGAGGAGTTGTGGACTCGGATGAGGGTGGAAAGGCCTTGCAGAGAGACCTGGACAGATTGTAGAGCTGGGCGATCACCAACTGTATGAAGTTTAACAAAAGCAAGTGCCAGGTCCTGCACCTGGGACGGGGCAACCCTGGCTATACATACAGACTGGGTGACTAGATGCTGGAGAGCAGCCCCACAGAGAGGGATCTGGGGGTTGTGGTTGACAGCAAGTTGAATATGAGCCAGCAGTGTGCCCTGGCAGCCAGGAGGGCCAACCGTATCCTGGGGTGCATCAAGCACGGCATTGCTAGTTGGTCAAGGGAAATGGTTGTCCCACTCTACTCTGCACTGGTGCAGCCTCACCTTGAGTACTGTGTGCAGTTCTGGACACCACAGTACAAAAAGGACATTACACTGTTGGAGAGTGTCCAGAGGAGGGCGACTAAGATGGTAAAGTGCCTGGAGGGGAAGACATATGAGGAGCAGCTGAGGTCACTGGGCCTGTTCAGCCTAGAGAAGAGGAGGATGAGGGGAGACCTCATCATAGTCTACAGCTTCCTCGCGAGGGGGAGTGGAGGGGCAGGCGCTGACCTATTCTCTGTAAACACCAGTGATAGGACCCATGGGAACAGTGCTAAGGTGAGGCAGGAGAAGTTTAGGCTGGACATCAGGAAGAGGTTCTTCACAGAGAGGGTGGTTGCACCCTGGAACAGGCTTCCCAGTGAAGTAGTCACTGCACCAAGCCTGTTTGAATTTAAGAAGTGTTTGGACTGTGCACGTAGTCACATGGTCTAAACTTTTGGGTAGACCTGTGCGGTGCCAGGGGCTGGAGTTGATGATCCTTATGGACCCCTTCCAACTCAGGATGTTCTATGATTCTGTGACCTTACAGATATGAAGGTGTTTAACATTCACCACCCTCTCCTTGGCCATAGTTTCAAGCACATAATCACAGAAAGCAGTGAAGTTGGTCAGGTGTGATTTTTCCCTTGATAAATCCATCCTGGTTCCCACTAATCACCTTCTTAACCTTCATGTGGTTAGAACTGTGGAGTCTGAGATCTTTAACCTTCTCAAGGTTATGCTGCCTGTGGCAGGGGGGGTTGGAACTAGGTAATTTTTAAGGTCCCTTCTAACATGAGCCATTCTATGGTTCTATGACCAGCTTGTTCCCTGGATCCTTCCTACACTTGGAGATAGGCGCAAGAACCCTTTTCTTTTCTTTTCTTTTCTTTTCTTTTCTTTTCTTTTCTTTTCTTTTCTTTTCTTTTCTTTTCTTTTCTTTTCTTTTCTTTTCTTTTCTTTTCTTTTCTTTTCTTTTCTTTTCTTTTCTTTTCTTTTCTTTTCTTTTCTTTTCTTTTCTTTTCTTTTCTTTTCTTTTCTTTTCTTTTCTTTTCTTTTCTTTTCCTTTTTTTCAGGCATTAGGAACCTCCCCTAATTGCCATAACTTTTCAAAAGTAACAGAGTTCAGCCTTGCAATGACATCAGTCAGCTTCTTTAGCATCCTTGGATGTCCTATCTAATCTGATGAATTTGTGCATGTCCAAGTGGGCTAAGTGATCCCTAGCCCTTTTTCCTCTGCTGTGGGTACTGATTCATAACAACAGACTGTATTAGGGTGCTCTTATATTGTACCTGGGAGGCCTAAGAACAAGCCTTCAATGTGAAACCTATGCCACAACATGCACTGAATGCCTCATCTTTTTCCCTACAGCTTGTCAATGAGTCCATTGATCCTCTGAGCAATGGACCCACACTGTTTTTGGCCTTTATTCCACCAATGTACATATAGGAATAGCTGTCTTTTATCTCCCGTCTTGGTTGCAGCTCCAGGTAGGCTTTGCCTTTGGCAAAACTCCATTCCTCCCCATAAAGCTGATGCACACAGTGCATGTGTAATCTTACCTTTTTGCCATCTACCATTTACTTTTTTTTTTTTCTGCTTATGTTATCAAGCCACACTGAGTCTCCATAAAAGGAAGGCAAAAAAAAAAAAAAAAAAAAAAAAAAAAAAAAAAAAAAGTCTGTTGTGATTCAGTTAGTTCATTGATGGTTAAATAGCAGACCAGACTATAAACTATTTTTATCAGTTTTAGTGTCACTTCCTCCACCTCCAGGATTTCAATCTATTCACCTGTTGAGCCACAAAGAGTTTTTTTCTCTGTGTGACTGGTGGCAAGCAGTAACACACAGACTCCAGCTGATGCTGTCAAAAAGTTTTAGTTTGCAAGAGATGCTATGAAACCATGTCTGTACTGATTTGACCCCAGAACCAGCTGGGTAAAGTCTGAAGTGGTTCTGAGCATACAGAAGCTGACCACCTTTAGCAAAATCTACTCTCTGGCCTTCAGTCCATAATCCAGTGTCCTTTGCAGTCCAGTTCTGACTCTGTCCAAAAAAAAGAAGTTTTCCTTGGTGTAATGGAAGTCTTTCTCTGAAACAGCTCAGTAAAATCTTAGAAAGAGAGAGGAATCGTCATGGTCTCTCTTAGAGGGAGTGAACTGCTTGACAAAACAAGGAACTGTCTTGAAATAGCAGATGAAAGCATATTATGATGTGTCAGTAAGGCAAAGGAGACCCCAGGCAGCTCTGATTTAGGCTCAGCTGTTAATCAAAAATTCTGGGAGAAATCCAAGCCTCCAGAGCTTGAACAGAAATAGAAAAGGCTGTTTTATATTATACAAGCACATAAAGCTGTGCTAAAAGGGAAATCCAACCGGAAAAGGGCTTTTCTCCCTAACCAGTTTGTAGCTTGTGCTGGAGCAGTAAGAGGCAGAGTGCTGGGCACTTTTCTGGAGTAGATGACACATTAACCTGCAGTATGTGTAGAGATACAGACATATTCCATGAACATTCTATTTGAAAATCCTTTTATATGATAGTCAGTTTCTAATGACTTTCTATCAGTCCTCCACAGGTTAATTATCACTTAGGGCCTCTCTGTATCTATAGGTTTCATCCAAAACCCATCAAAGCCAATGTAAAGATACCCTTTGACTTTGCTGGGCTTTGAATCAAGCCTATAAAATAACCTGACATCTGCAGTACATACTTAGGCCTTAATGAACCTTTTTTCCCTTTTTCCCTGAGGCTCCAGAACACCATTCTAACATCTGGAAACCTTCTCTTTCCTGGTGTTTCCCCTTTAATATATGTTTTTTAACAGATTAAAAAGCAGAAGCCTCAGGCCAATTGGATCTTCTCTTGCTGTGTTAGTCCAGGTTCTGCTACAAATCAGAACAGCAAATAACTCTTTTCAGACCTTACTCTAGTGCTGAGAAACTGGGACAGACTGTGTAGCAAAGGATAAGTAAGTTAGGTCTTCATAGTCTAAGGAAGCAATATTGGATAGTCCAGAGAACAGAGGAAGAAAGAAATATATCGTCATCTCTCAAAGGATAGTTGTAGCTAATCTTTTTGAGCAAGTAAGAAAAAAGGTCTGTTGCTGAGTCAATGCACCTGACTCCAACAAAAGAATTGAGATGGTTTGCCTAGCATAAGCATTGCTTGTCATTTTGGGCCTTCATCTTTTTTACTCTGCACTCCAACAGCTCTGAGAATAGGAAACCACCACTTCTGTTCACAAAAGCCTGACCACACATGTTCACAGCAGGAGTTTTACAGGGTTTGTCTTTCAGGGAAGCAGCAAATACTGCCTCCTTACGTAACAGCAGTGGTGAAAGGGAAAAGGAAAGACTCTAAACCATTTGGACAAGACTGGGCTGAATCTCACATATTGAAAGCGGCCACTGAAACATAAAATTTCCATTTGGAGAAGAAGATCAGAGCCTGATGATGTTGTCAGTAGGAGCAGAGAGGGGGCAGAGGGAGGGAAATGCAGAGTGATTGATACACAAAGTTTCCCCACCTCCAAAACTGGAGTGGTTAAGGATGAGGAGAACTGAAAAACAATTGCAGGGAAAGCTTAAAGCTTAGGGAGAGGATAATAGTTCTATAGTCCTTTCATTTACTACTACTGTGGTCTTCATGCTATATATCTTTTGGTGAAGTGTGACTGGCTTATCCTGAAGGCATGTTTTTGATCTAATGGCACTCACAAGTCTTGAGAGGGAAATAGCTTACAGGTTGGAAAATGGGATCACTATCATGAAATAACAACCAGCCCCAAAATGATTGGTCCTTAAGTTTCCATTCATGGACTCTAAGACTGCACTCAGGCCGCAGTAAAAAAGATCTGAGGCATGGCTTGCCACAAACACTCATTGAAATCCCAGCTAGCAGTCTGGCACTTTCTCTAGCTCATTTCTCCTGTCTCCAAGCCACTCAGCTATCTGCTGATCATGTTAGGCATGAACAGCATCCTGAACTCTCTCCATCTGGATTCTTGCATATGATTTTTAGAAAGACTCCAACACAGACTCTGTTTCTTTTCTTTGTTTTTGTTTCTGCTTTGTTATTTTTTCCATATCCAAATTCAGGGCTTAGATGTCACTGTGGTTGCCTTTCTCACAATGACACTCATAATTAATCCCTACACTTTAAAAGCATCGGTGCCTGGTTTAGGATACATCAAGATCTCAGAATATTTATGTGAAAAACTGTGCCTGCAGTTAAGGAGGCAGCAAAGAAATCCTTGCCCTAAACTTCTCTTTATGCAGGGATTTGCAGAGAGGGCCAAGCCAGAATCAAATGAGTTTTTCTAAGACTTAGATTTTCCCATGTTTTCTGTAACTGAAAGGTCATGCTGTTTTTTAAAGGTCTCTGCTGTTCCTGAGTTAGTCTCTTCTTCTCCAGCAACCTGTAGGGAAGTCATAATGTGTTTATGATGACATCTTTTTCATGCTGTGGAAAGAATTTGAGTGTCATGAATTCCACCTTATGACTGAAACGATGGGCTTGGACTGGATTCTCACAATAACACAACCCTAAACTAGGTGGAATTTGAATCCCCAGATGAACTTACATTTTGGGGGCCAAAGCTCTGTTTTCATCCTATATATTAATGTTTTTGAAAAAGTTCAGATCTAGAATTCTTTGGCTAAAATTCCTGTCTAATGCAATGACAGAAGGATGAGGTAGCAGATAAATAGAAACCCAAATTGGAACAAGTGGTAAGAAAACCTGCTAAATAACTTCATCTGCAATGAAGGAACTAGCCTTTTATCTGTCCAATCTGTACAAACACCTCCCTCTGCAAAACTCACTAGCAAATAATTTATTTATTTTCTATGTAGACTGTCATTTTACCTACCTACACGGGTCATTCAAGTGGCACAGCTTTTAACACCTCACCATGTCATTTTTTAGGCTCAGAAAAAGCCCTCTGAATGAAAGGAGGGCTTTAATTTTTCCCTTTACAAATGGGAAAACCATTGTGGAGAAATTAAACAACAGACCTAAGTCACACTAGAAGACTGTGGCAGAATAGAAATTCACTGTCCCTGTCCCTCTATACAAATGTCTGAGTGATAGTGTCAATCTGAGTGTTGGTGCAAATGTTTCTGATGTTGTATACCCAATGCTCATCTCAAGAGGGATATATGACCTGGTTGCAGCTTTTTCATTTTAGGGTCCACTTGACAGTGTTCAGATTGTCTAGGAATGTTCATCATCCAAGATCTGTTTGTATTAGAAGTTTCTACTTACTAAGATCCAACAGATTGCATGTTTAGTCACACTCTTCTGTGTACAGTACTCTACATCCCTTGTACAGTCTTTCACTAAAGTTCATGGTCAAGTTCTTTACTTATTAAGTTCTTCAGAAAATCAAACACTAGAATGATTTATATTAGATTTTGACATTGTTAAAGAAGATAGATGCCCTGCTACCCATAGGGAGAGTAGATTTTGCTTTTCACTATTAGTAGTACCAGTTAATCCTGAGAGCAAGTCAAGATATCTCATAATGGAGAATTATGGTGTACCACACTGAGAGAGAAAATATTTTTCCTGGCTTAGGCAGCTAAAGGCCAGCCTTTATACCTGGAAGACAGAGAATCCATAGTCCTAATACATTTTTCTCTTTATTATTGGCTTTTCAGTAACTGCTTATACTCAATAATACACTGTGGTTCTGAGCTCCCCAAGGTGAAGTGTTGTATGTAACAACAAAATGTTTTATTTCATATCCAATCGATGGATTCCCATATTCTGAGGAAAGACCAGCGTTATTCTTGCCCATTCAATTTATGACTGCATCCATGTGTGCCCACCCTGTCTTTACAGACCTTCTCTCTAGACTTGCAATAACCACAGTCCACCCAGAAGGTGGTTCTGTCCATGGCAGCCCTCTCCCTGGTTGCCTTCTGTACAGAGACATGCGTGCACAAGCGTGGGATTTTCTGACAGACAGAGGTTCAAGGTGCCTCTTCCTATCATCTCAGAGAAACATGCACACACACCCCTGGCTTCCAGGCACTTCACCCACTCTCTGGTTAATCTAACTTGCATTATTCACTAGTGATCACACACTACAGCATGAACCCTGATTTGCTTCAGTTGCCAGCATCACTGACACATAGACCTGACCTGTTGTCCTCTCCCCAGCGGCTGGCATGTGGACCTCCATACACAAACATGCACGCAAAATACAAAGTGTGTCACCCATAAGTGAAGTTATGAAGAAGGTAAGACAGACTGTACTGATTAGGTACAGGGAATGGCTGGACAAGTGTACTGATGTGCAATTGTTACATGATGAGTTGCTTTTATCTCTTTTTTTCCTCTATTTTCCATACTACTTCCCCCCCCAAACCACCTTGACCTCTCCCTTTCTCACCCTTTGTTTCCTCCGTTAAACATTCTATGGTAAATTTGTGCAATCCAAAGAAACTATTCACCTGATTCTGTAATATGCGTTGTACTTCAGTCTGTGAGGTGATCCAGAAAGATGTTTCCATTGACACATATTAATGAGTATCAATGCTGGACTGTATGGCTGATGCTTTCCTGTGACAGCCCTGGGATGAGGGCTTCTTTAACTGATTGTTCTTTTTGGGGTGTCTCCACCTGCCACTGTGCCTCTCTGCTCCTTCATGGATGTGGTCATGAGCCCCTGATGGGCTGATGACACCAGGTATGGGCCTGGGAGCAGCCATGTCAGTGTGTTAGTTGAGTTTCTCCACGTCTTTGCCTTTTTTTGCACCTTCATGTCTGTGGAGACAAGCTTTTATCACATAACCTAACAACAGGAATAAAACATTTTTAGTGCTACCACTTGTTTTAAAGGAACTAACAGATATAATATATGAAATAATGCTCTGTCTTGAGATCCTGTTCTCTCTTCCAAGGCACTTTGTTTCTTTGCCCAGTGTTATGGAGGCCTTTATATTGCACATAGATAAACTTTTGATAACTTGTGCCAAAAGACCATTACAGAGAGGCATTGCGCTGTCTCTCTCATGTTTCTCTGCTGAAAACAAATGATGTCTCTCCAGCCCAGACATTATCAGTAGTGGTATGTCATGTCTCTGAATTAGTTAATTACAGCTTGGCAATACAGCTGGGACAAGGTGAAGGGTGTGCAGCTCACACGGCTCCTTGGGGTATGTGTTGCTTTGCTTCAAGGTCAAATATATTGGTCAAGATTCTTATTCTAACAGCATAGTACATCATTCTCACAATGAAAATACGTTTTAGCATACGTATTTGTTTTATCCCACCTAAGTCTTTTATGTTGCAGGAAAAGGAACCTGGGACCCTATTCTTGATCTAAAGTTTCACTCTTTGAATGACTCTGCACTGTAGTGTACTTTTATAATTCCTAGATACTAAAGATAGTTAAAACAGGGGTCATTTTTTCAACTTTCCTGTTTGAATTTTCTCTTCCCTATTTTGTTTTTCAAAAAGATTTAATTTGTATAGTACACAAGTGACTTTATTTATTTATTTATTTATTTATTTATTTATTTATTTATTTATTCTGTAAAATGTTCTGGTGTCCCTGGCATGTTATGTTTAAGATCTGAGCACAAAGGCTCCATTTTGCAAAAAATAAATGCATTTTCTTTCAACTCACGTCTGTAGGATATCCCAAATGTACAGTACTGTTTACTGTGCACTAATAAAATATGTAGCTGTGCAACCCATGAACATATTAAGAAAGCATTAATGCTCAACACACATAATTGATACATCAATTAACTTCATTAGAGTTGGCCCCTCTAATGATTGTGAGTGCTTCCTTGTACAGAATGTTCCTTGCCTGCTTTTGGTGAGGGAGGCCAACCAGAGGAACTTGCTGTTTATTTTTGAACCAATGTAAAAGTAGACCAGGAGCAGACACCTCCTGCTGCAAGCTAGACCTTACAAAGAGGTCATCTTTGTTGCACATGGCTAAGGAATCATATCCCCTGCTGAAGATCAGGGCTATTTTTAGAAATAAGCTAGAACTCTTCATTCTTGAAATTGTTTTAATTTCCATCTGAAGAGTCAGACTGCATGGCTAGGGAAAAGAAAAAAGTATAGCAGGCTTCAAGGCCATGGTGAGCTGTGTAAAAGGAAACCTGATGAAATCGCTTCTTGTGGTGCTGACAGAATTTTGTCCTGGCAGCACCAATGTGCTAATCACTATAGGCTGACAAAGAGCCATTGCCCAAGAGCAGCTCATAATAATCATGTAAATTTTACTTAAGTACATATGATTGCAAGAAATTGCCCAGAATTTTAACAGACATTGTGCTGCTCTGTTTATAGAACAGTATAGGTTTACTGGCTCCGTTTTTCTACTGTACATTTTTCTACTGGCTCCATTTTTCTACTGTAAATGAAAACCTGAGGTCTTGTGAGTTGGGAGGGGGACGAAAGGAAATGTTTTGGCTTCACAGTATATAACTGCCTATGGACTAATTTTAATGTACATTAAAACCTCATTCAGGTCTGCCACAGATATAGTGAGTATAAACAATCCAGTGGGGCACCCTCCTCATCTAACTATTTAACATCTCTTAGTCTGTAGATTGCACTTCAGTGGATGGCCATCAATCTACTGGAAACACAAGAACTCTGATCTTGTTTTCTATGAGTAAAGTCAGTCTTTCACAGATTTCTGAAAATGCTTGGGAAAATTTAGTCTGACTCTTACATAATGCAGGCTATAGCATCTCACCCAGAAATTTCTGCTTCAAGCTTGGAGCCCTATCTGACTGATGCCTTGTGTCCAGATCTGTGCTGGATTTCAAGTTCTAGCTGAAAGAGTAAGCACCTTAATCCCAATGGATGATTTATCTCCCTGTTCAAAAGACACACCTTACTCACAGCCTGCACTATGTCTAAATGCAGCTTCTGGTCACTGAATCTTATTTCTGTCTCATTTCTGTCTTATCTGTTAGATTAGAAAGCCATCTCTGATCTGAAATTTAGACTGTGATATTTCCAAACTAATCAGACTGTGACACATGTACTAGTAATCTCAGGTCATTCTCTCAGCTCTTTCTAAACAGCTTCCAAACAGCTTCCAAATTTTCTAAATTCTTTTGTCATCAACTTGGATAAAAGATTCCAAGAAAACTATCCTTGGTATGAGATAGAGAGGTAATACTCCTTTTCTTTTTTCTACTCAGTAGTCTCCTTTTTTTAACAAAAATTATGCCTACCTTGACAGTCACATCCCACCAGAATTTACAAATGATCATTTGCTACAACCATCATGGTTTTTTTAGAGCTACTACTTTGTGGTACTTGTTTGCTCATTTTAAAGTCATGATCTCCATTCTTTGTTTACAGGTTTTAAAATTTACATGCCTTAAGTGAGCCCACTTTATCTTATGATCTCTGTTAATTTTTCTCTGGGTTAATATGATCTTCCTCTGACATTGTTTGCAGTTCTAATAACTTTATATATATGTAATCACATTATTTATCATTGTCTTATATATATTATATATATATAATATTCTTTGAGATCACCAGTAAAAATATTAACATTCATCCAGAAAAAGGAGACCACAGAACACTGGTAGAAACAACACTTGGTGATGATCTCCTTTTTTACAATTAAATATTTTAATCTGTTAACCTTTGATATATTTAACATGAAGTACACAGATATTCACTTTTACTACCATTATTTACTCATTTTTCAGCTGACAATGTAGTAGCTCTACCAAATGCTTTAGACAACACTAAAATATTATGTCTTCCCAAGTATCTTTGACCATCACATCTTTAGTCTTTAATAGAAAGGAAATCATCAGAAAACAAACCTAAGTATTTTATAGAATGATAGAATCATAGAATTGTTTAGGTTGGAAAAGACCTCTAAGATCAACTGGTCCTTTAATCCAGCACCTCTAAGTCCACCATTAAACCATGTCCCTAAACTCTAAATCTATGCATTTTTTGAAGATCTCCAGGGATAGTGACTCAACTTCTTCCCTAGGCAGCCTGTTCCAATACTTCACAACCCTTTTAGTGAATAATCTTTTTTCCTAAAAAAAAAGATAGGATAGCACATCTTTCATTTTGATGTCATAATTTCCTCATTTTGGATAGTGTCTCATAACAGCCTCTCTGTGATTTTACCTAACATCAGTGTCAAGCTATCCTTCTTTTACTCAGCCTAAATCCATCCAACTGACTTCTTCACTATTATCAGTGGTTCTCTCTTATCCATCCTATATAATTTCCCAGTGTTCTAAGTTTTCTTAAAGATCAACTTAATTCATCACTCAGAGTTCTCCTTGGCCAATTCTCAGGTGCATTTTTTTGTTCCTACAAAAAAAAAAAAAAAAAAAAAAAAAAAGAATGCACAATGCATTTGAACATTTGTTGTCTAAAGAAAGAGCTTATATTTAATTTTCACTGAAAAAAAGGACTATATCAGCCAGTTGCTTTCTTAATGAATAAAAGACAGATACATTGTATGCATTATACACATTTGCTTTTTCTTCACCAGGCTTGATAATTTACCAGCCCCTTTCAGCATGACTATGTTTCAGTTTCATCTCTGAAAGATCTAATTTGCTGAAGAGCAAATAACTGAGTGTTATTTCTTCCAAATGACCCCACAATGGAATAAGCACCTTCATATAGTTCTATGAGTGTTATACTGAATTAGCAGGGAGTAGATGGGACTTGGGAGACAGCCAGGACAGGAACAGCAGACAGATGGTATGAGCTAGGGCTGAGGTATGTTGCAAAGACATGGTAAAAGTAAAACACAGAGAGGCATTAGAGAATGAATGGAAGGTCAGAGTCTGAAGTAGCTCCATACTGGGTTACCCTGGCACTGTCCAGAGGAAGCTGATGATCACCAGCAAGCTCTAATCACTTTATGACTTTAATTGGACATCTAAGCCATCACTTTTACTGGCACAAGTTTGACCTAGTTAAAAATAAAATCCCAGACAATCTGTATGTCATCATCTACTATTTTAAACAAGAATCCTGCTTTGGTCTTTGCCCAATAACATATGTTCAGCTCTTGTACTGCCAGAAAGGAATCCTGAGGCTGGAGAATGTTTGGGGGTCAGCACTGGTGAGTTCATCAGAGGCAGCATGGATATCCTGATGGCTTTTAGTGCTGCTGATAGAGCAGTTAAGATAGGAAGTTTGAAAGCTATAAACACTAAATAATAAATAAATAAATGTAGAAAGAGCTATTTAGGAGTACAGAAAAGGGTTGGTACAAAATAAATTAGTAGAAAAGAATATGATTATTATACAGCTACACAATTATGTGGAAACTCAGAGTTTTTTGTTTGTTTGTTTTTGTTTTGTTTTTCAGTTCTTTCCAGAATTTAAACTGGAGGAATCCTATTCTTCCTCAGTACCTTTCTGCAGGAATTTTTTGAAAGGTTACTTTAATTTTGAATCCCTAAAAAAAACATTTAAACTTTCAAACAGGGGCTAGACCAGTAGTGTCACGGGATAGAAATTAGCTTTTGATGTTTCAAAAGTTAGGTTCTTGTCTTGCAGGTACAGTTGTCAGTTAGGCTTGTTACATGCTTTATGTCTAGAGACTTTATGTCTATTTATTCTTTTTCTACATGTGCACATGCATATATGTGTATGAACTGTGTATATTCAAACTCACAGCCTTGTTTTCTTGGATCACACATGCACCCATGTAATGATGATCATTTGATTGGAAAGATTTCTCTTCTAGGCAGGAACTTTAACTCAAAGAAGCAGATCTTTATTTTCCTATTGTTATTTTACTAAATTATGTGAATGTAGCACTCAGAAATAGTAACACACTGTTCTGTTAGATGTTAGAGAGTGTAATGAGTAAATAGTCCTTCTCCAACCTCTCAGCTGAAAAAAAAAAAAAAAAAAAAAAAAAGTTTCTGACATTAAAAAACCTCTTAAATGGACGACTTATAAAAAACATTGTTGGGGGAAAGATGACTCGAGGATAAAAGAAAGGAAAGAGAAAGGAAATTAGATGCTACTGCTTCCTTTCATTTTCAGATCATGTTAAAACAACTCTTTTACCTTAGGCAGCAGAAGCAGCTGGACACTGCTCTGGTCAGAGGATGCAATAACTGATCTGTTATTCCTTTGTTGTTCCTTCTCTGTGTTGACAAGTGACAAGCAGGAATTTCTGGAAAAGGAAAAATATTTTATGCAGTGTCTTTCCAAGGAAGATTCATGGTTGACTTCATGTTTATCAGTTTCCTTCATTATTTGACTGATAGTGTTCTTGGGACCTGCCCGAAGAAGAAATACAAATGAATGATTCAAAAGATTTCATTTTTATCAGGAATTTTATCTGTACATGGATTCAAGAAGTGATCTTTAAGCATAGGAAAATGTTTGCTTCTTTCATACTTTAAAGTGTATGGAAGCTCCCTTGTGATCTTGTTTTGCAAATCTTAAGCAATATATGGAGATGGATATGTGATTGGAGCAAATGAATAAGGAGATGCCTTCGCTGCTCTACCTACGTCTTAAGAATAACTTTGCAACTGACACATACATAAAAGATGTAATGTTTGAGTTTCCTCTCAAGTAACTTTAATCGTCAGTCATGTATCTACTATAAGCGCCTCAACAGTCAGTGGAGCAAGGCAGGAGATGCTAGAAAATGACTCATCACACTGGTTTTAGAAACCTCTCTCAGGAGGACTGAATCAACATCTGGAAAGGTCTACTTCTCCCCTTTTGCTCTATTTGCTTTGTTTTTCTGCCTTTCCATTTCATTAATTTGATACCAACTCTTCTTTCCTTGCATTGGCCAAGGTGATTCACAGGCACACAAGACACTATTGCAGTTGGCTTCTTGTGTATTGTTTTGGAAGGTGAAACAATTATATACTGACAATAAAGAAGACACACTTTATAAACCAGAATGCACAAGGAAAAAACACTTTTCTTAAAAGGCTTGGCTGCTGTCTATGTTGCCTCTTGACATAGTTACATAAAAGACAGACTTTATTTTTCCACTTTCTGAGTCAGAAGAGCTTTGGAGAAATTTTACAGTGGCCCTACTAAATGTATGGAGCTGGATTTCCAGTGAGACTTGAAACTCACCCAGAAATTTAAATTCTAACATAAGATTTGTTTTGCAGAGAAGAAGTGGCTAAGATGGTAGCCAAGGAATCAGGAGACCTGGGTTCATTTCTTTGCTCTGTCATAGACTTCTATATGATTTTGCAAAAATTATTTAATCTCTGCATATCAGTTTCCTGTGGTAAAACCTTCTGGTTGCTTGTGAAGATAATCAGATTAAGAGGGATGCTCTGAAACCAGAGACCATATGTCTGTTCAAGAAAAGTAGTTAGTTTTTAATCAAATGCTCTTTACATACACTGACATTTGATTTTTGACAGCTTGGCTTGAAAGGATGTCTCTCCCAAACTGCCAATGCCATTGTGAAGATTGAAATCTCAGTTGAAGAGTACTTCTTGCACACCAACAGTTCCAGCTGCCACAGATCACTAGAACCATTTAGTAAACCTTCACTCTTTCTCACCTTCTCCCCAACTGAGAAAACCTAATTATTTCACTTGTGACCAATGTCCTGTCACCCTGAAAATCTTTCTTAAAGGGTGGTCATTGTAATACGTCCAGTAGGCAGACATACAGATTACTATGATGCTTTCACAGTTTTTGTTAGCTGAAGTTTCAATCAAACTTGAAAGATGAGCTGCCTCTGTGTCTCTCCTCCTGAGATTGACTTTTCTTTCCTCAGTAAAAGGCAGAGGTGGGAGATTATACAGGAAAAAAAACAGAACAATCTGGACTCTGATGGAAAAGCTATTCTGCGACAAATTTTGAATATATGAAGAAAATCAACACTAAAGTAAATCTTCTCTCAAGAAAATGTGTAGAATTGAAGGGTGCAATATCAAGGGAAAATCAACAGGTTACAGTATGGCAGGAGTGAGAGAAGTTTGATTAAACATCAGGGGTTGTGTATCTACACACAGAAAGGTCAGGGAGAGGGGAACTGACTGCTTGCTTCACTTCCAACAGAGCATGGATAAACTTGGAGTTAAAAAAATTGTCCAAAAACTGGGTTCTGTAATCTGCTTTGGCTCTCTGCTTTGGCTCAGACTCTGTGTATAGTTTATAGAATGTCATATTTTCACTTTATGCCATTTTTATAAATGGGGGTTAGTTATGTTCTCCTACTTTAGAGAGATGGAATAGGTTAAATCCACTGAAGATCAGAAGGGGTTCAGAGGAGTAACTAGATTAAACAATAATCAGGCTTACATGAAGGGGGTGAAATGAACTAATATTGCTACATACCAGGAAAAAAATCATCAAGACAATACAAACTATCAGTTGTGACAAGGTTCCCTTTTTGTTCCACCTGGTTTGGAGGCTACAGAATGGGAGAAAAGAACTTAACTGGCAAATAGAAAAGCCTGTGACATTTTAGTGTCTCTTTCGATGTCTAGCTTTGTTGACTAATCCTGTAATTTATGATGCATGGAAGTATGGATCTGGAGACAATAAAGACTGACCTTCCCATAACTTCTAGTGAATCCAAACCCTTTTCACAGAACTTTGGTTAACTGTTTCTACTCTTATTTTAATTTCCCACGCCTCTTGACTTCCAGGCTATGCTTGTGACCGGAAGCCAAAATGCCATGAGAAAAAGCTCTTCCTGTGGTAATTTTAACGCTGCCAAGCATAAGGCCTACAAACCACACAGGAAAGCTTGTTCACATACGATTCACTGCCCAAAAATATCCAAAAAGTTTGGGATAAGAATCCAACCTTTAAACATTAATACAAACCAAACTTCTCAAATATTTCAGAGTCAGCCCTTTTATTATTTTTTATTCAGAAGTAAAGAGCACTTCCATTAACCATTTTAAATGTTTACTGGGGATGCCAAAGCCATGATTCAAATAATTATTAAATATATTCATCTGCTTAGTATAGTTCAGAACATTAGGTGTTTTAAGCAGTATATTTTTATCTATTTTACACAAGACTGTGGTAAACTACTGAAGCTCCTTCATGTCATTGAGATCTTGCAGATTTGCACCAGATGAGGGTTGTTTCAGCATGAACTGCATTCAGTCTCAAGTCAAACCCTGCTTCCCTAAGCACTGTCTGTACAGTAATGTATACCGTAATGCTTTTTTTTTTGCTTTTTTTTTTTTTTTTTCCCAGAGAATTCAAGTTGCTTTTCAAGTTTGTCTAACAACTTCAGAATGTCATTTGAGACAGTCTAGCAAAGACCCAGTCTCCAGTATGGCTATAAGCAGAAGCCAAACTGTAGCCAACCCAAGCCAAGATTGAATTGTGCTGTACTTTCTCCAAATGCTCTCCCAGTTTCCGTTTATTTTCAGCTTAAGATAGATACTGAGCCTGATGTTTTTTTTTTCATTTAGTAAAGGAGTTCTCCTCTGTACACTTTTCCAGGTTTCCTTTGAACCCATGAACTTTGAGTTCATTTGAACTCTGCATGAGCAACCCTGTCTGACAAGGATTTCTACACATCTGCTATACACTACGAGGAGCGGCTGAGGGAGCTGGGCTTGTTCAGTCTGGAGAAAAGAAGGCTCAGGGGTGACCTTATCGCTCTCTACAGATACCTTAAAGGAGGCTGTAACGAGGTGAGGGTTGGTCTATTCTCCCATGTGCCTGGTGACAGGACGAGGGGGAATGGGCTTAAGTTGTGCCAGGGGAGTTTTAGGTTGGATCTTAGGAAGAACTTCTTTACTGAAGGGGTTGTTAGACATTGGAACAGGCTGCCCAGGGAAGTGGTGGAGTCCCCATCCCTGGAGGTCTTTAAAAGACATTTAGATGTAGAGCTTAGGGATATGGTTTAGTGGGGACTGTTAGCGTTAGGTCAGAGGTTGGACTCGATGATCTTGAGGTCTCTTCCAACCTAGAAATTCTGTGATTCTGTGATTCTGTGACTAGTAAAGAGAAAAATGCTGAGTCTTCACAGCAACTGGCTACACTGAGTTCCTCAAAACTGTTGCCTGCTCTTGATGTTTCCTGTGCATTTCTAGCCTTTTCAAAGTCTTGAGCATCTGAGGGAAGAGCTAAACAATGTTCACTCAAATAATATATTTATTGTAAATGTACTTTAATTACATTAAAATCATAATGTATGCTGTTACCAGGGCATCTGCAAGAGCAAGGATTTTAGCACAGGCTGGGAAAAATAACAAACAAACAAACCCCAATTTGTTTAAGTAACCTGCTGATAATTTATCAGGAGATCTGGGGTGCCAAACCTGTATGAATAGCTCTTCTCAAGCAAACTAGTTAAAGCTAGGTTGCATGAAATCTAGGAACAGAAACCATTCTGTTCTGAAACAGCAGAACTAGCTTGGTTTAAGCAAGACATAGAGCTTTCTTGGAACCTACCCCAAGACAGTGAGTTAAACATCAGATGGACTGAAGAACATTAACTTAACTTATCATCAATATCATTATGTTCTGCTTCAAGTGCAAAGTCCATTGCTTTCACCTTCCTTCTCTAACAACATCTCTGTATTGAAAACAAAGGCACAGAAAGTCCATGAATTACTTCGGCATTGTTCCTTGCCTGAGGAGCACTGAGTAATGTTCTTCAAGAGATTTGGTAGAACTTCCCCGTTACCTTGCATAGGATGATATTAGGCCCTATCAGATCTTTTTTAAAAGCCTAGGAAATCAGTATCAGGTATCTTTATTTTGTAACTTGGTTAGGAAGTCTCCATGTGCCTAACTAGGTTGCATAAATAGAAGTTTCTCTTTCACACACGTTTACTTGGATTTCTGTGAAGGTGATGTGCTTTGACTTCTTTTTGCATTGGTTCACTGTTCTAGGCAGTGTGTTGCTATTCCGAGGTGATGACTAGTTTGGAAAAGCTACTAAGGGCATTGCTGAGATACTCCCCTTCTTCTGCTGTGGATTTCCTTCCTGTGTCCCTCCCCACTCTCTCACTTTCCTAGTTCCTCCACATTCTTTTACCAAAGTGATTCCACCTTTAGTATCATGGAGAATTTATAACAATTGTGACTGTGTGGATTTAGTTTTATTTCCTAGTTCTCTGTAAACAAGGTTATCATTCTTCCCCAAAGCCACTTCTTGGGAATGTCCAGAATATTAACTCCCACTCCATTCCTTAATCAATATATTTTTTTTCTGGTTCAACCTCTTCCAGATTTTACCATACTTTAAAAGACATTTAACATTTTCATTATTCATATTTTTGTACTCTTAATTTTCAGCCTTCCATAGGAAGCCTTCTGCAGGGAAAACAAATAACTTATTTGGTATCTACAGTACTTCTAAATACTTTCACCCTCCTCTTTCCCTTCTCTCTACTACCACATTATATCAGGTTTTGGCGAGTATGTGCGTGGCAGTCATGAGGGATGGTGACTATAGGAAGAAAAAGAAAGTAAATTAAAAAAAAAAATCTGATTCACTTTGTTACAGAAATCAGTGGATTTTGAAGAGCCTGTTGAACTGCAGTTATCATGAATACAACATCTGGAAGCATACAGCAAAGAACAGCTTATACAATTAACGGCATGCTATGATGCAACCAAGATGTCAGGGCAAATAAACCTACCTGTGACCTTTAAGAACTAGGAGCCACAAACTAGGACATGTGTCTGTAGAGAGAGTAATCTACCTTTTGCCAAAGGCAACAACAATAATAAATTCACTTTTCCAAATAGTGAGGTCTGTAGGTTTCATATCCACAGTTTGCAAAGGAAAGAAATAACATCAACAATAAAAATGACATAAAGGAAAAAATAAAGTCTGGATTGGCTTTTGTCAACTGTTAATGGGAAAGGAAGACGTTCCTGTGAGACAGTGACAATGTTCACTGACAGTCCGTTCAGTCAAGCTTTCAGTGTTCTTTAATTATAGGAGTTACCTAATTACTTATTATGACTTTATCAGCAAGTAAGATTAGAAAGGGAAGCAGATCCCCACTTGCTATTATTCATGATCTCTGTGTGCTTTTAAAAAATCTAACACCATGTCTTGTAGACTGACAACACCATGCCTACAAGGTTGTTGAGGACCAAAAAAAAAAAAAAAAAAAAAAAAGGGAAAGGGTGCCACCTACTGAACGGCTCACTTCATCTTGCCTCATCTGTTTCATCTGTTTTATGAAGGTCAAGTATCAACCAAATGGAACTATGTTGTACAGATCTGAAAAAGATCCCTGAAGCTGAATGTGTGAAACAGGAGAAACCCTGTAATTTCTAACAGCTTCATTTCATAGAGAGCAGGGAAGGGGAACAGGTCAATAGCAGATCCTAGACACATCTGTTCTAATGGAGCATTTGAAGTTTCTTATTTGTCTTTGTTCTTTCTGTAGCTGTGGTTTATATAGTCTGGGAGTTCTGGACAATCTGTAATGCATTTATGGTTGTATCATCCTTTGTAGTAAAGGATAGTTGTGTTTTTGTTTGAGAAATGGAATATGAGGCTCTCAAGACCTGGACTGAAGACCAAGCTAATGTCTTGCTCTTCTAACACCTCCATGACAACTGTCTTCAGGGAAGAGTCCTGCTCAGTAAGCAAAGACTATGCCAAAAATTAAACTTAAGCCTGCCTGATCCTGCTCCACATTACTATTTTTTCTATTATTTATTTTTAAATTCTTGGACTCATAGTACATGTGGACTTAGGACTGAGGGATAAGGGTTAATTGCTACAGCAATGACAGGTCCTTCCTTTTTTTTTTTGACACTGCTCAGGGCTTTCTTTTTTACTTTACTTTCTAGAATGTCTAGTGCTGAGAGATGTATTTATCCGTAATGATGAACACATGGTGTATGCTGCCTAGGTATTATATATCCATACATTTCACAGGGACATATTGTTTTAGGTAAGTAAGTGATGCAGCTTTTTTATAAACTTTGAGGGAGTTTCCTGAATCAAAAACCCATGTCCCCAAGGGTTTTTGTTCATAGCTACACACATTAAATGAAGGTCACATATCTGAAAGCATTCCTGGCTATATGCCCTCTAACTGTATCTTGGTAAGAGCTCCATTTGAAGTTACAATTTTTATTAATTTTTAAGGGTAGTGGGCCACCCTCTGTTACTCAACCTTCATTCTAAACACATGCTAGGCTTTTCCTGTTCTGCCCATGGACCAAAAAAAAATATTCTCAAAACTAGCTGTAACCTGGAAAGACAGGTGATTCAAACTGTTTGGGTGATTTCATATTGTCATTATTTGATGTACTACAAACATATGAATGGTACGAGGAAGTCCTTGAAAGCAAGAATTTTGGTTGGTCAGTTCAGCAACTTGTATATTTTTTGCAGAACCTATTAAATATTTTAATAGGCCACTCTTTGAATGTAATTGTATCTTTTAAAACACTCCACATTCTGTTAAAGTCTCATCAGCAAAAGTGTGGATTTGGTGGTGACAAGTGAAGGAAAACTAGCAATTTGTAAGTGGCAGAATGGGCAATCCAACTCAGAGTACCATGAAGTCCCTTCATCCAACTAAGAGTGAAAAAATGCCCATGCTTCAATGAAATAAATATGCTTGTTAAATTCAGCAAGCACAGAATAGTTATAAGTGAGGGAAAGCTTTACTCTTTTGGGTTGTCAGGTCTGTTTTGAGAAGGTGTTAAGAAGGTATTGGTCTAAATTACTTGGCAGCTGTCAAAAGTATTCTTGAATAATTTGGACTGGCATCTAAAAAGGAGTGTTTCATTCTGTGTAGGTAAGCGTGGAAAAATAAATGAAAAGCTTAACAGTGATACCGCAGAGTATATCTCCAAGCCCACATCAGAGGAGAGAAAGAACTGCTAAGGTGGGAAAAAATCCACTATGGATGTTGCTGACTGTGATTTTTGTCATGTAATTGAATGGCTTAGAGCTGTAGAACAAGGCTGCAGTTGTCAGGGCATGAGGTCCTGCTGCTTCAGAGGTGTCAAATTATTACTCCTCAGCTGGAAGAAACAGAGCCGCAATGCCAGAAGCCTGTAGACTTTGGCCTGTATCTTATCCACTGCTGGCATGTGTTCTTTGTTGTTCTAAAATATATATTAATAATAAAGGTTTTAATTCTGCTTTAACGAGGGGAACACGCTGTTGATGTTGCTAATATCAAAGGGGCAAAAAACAAAAGTCATCAGAGAAGCCATGAAGTAAGGAACTTGTTACTGCTTAGCTACCTAGTTTAAATGTGGTTCAGGAGAGAGCAACTGAAAGGTGCTTCCATCTGATGGATGGGGATGGCCTACCATCTTTGAAACTTCACCATTCAGGCCATCAGTAAAGTGTGCTGAAACTAGAGATGATTTGCACAAGTGTTGTCCCAGATTTGTCAGTTCTATAGGTAAGAAGAGGACTTGGCTATCCTGTTCAACAAGGTGTACATTCATGTTGAAAGACTCAGCTCAGCACTGGAATTGTCACTGTCTTAAACCTGTGATGAAAGGAAGATATCTGCACTGAATGTTGTCATTCAGATAAAGATAAAGAGTTTAATAAGTGAAAGGGAAAAAATAGAAGAAGAAGCAAGAAGTGTAAAAGCAATCACTTATCCTGCAACAGCCTATTGACCAGTCAATCTCCAAGCAACAGCTACTTTGGAGAAACTGCCACCCCCCAAGTTCTATTGTTGTTCATGACATAATACCTGTGTTGGTTTTGTACCCTCATGGGGCTTTCCTGCAAACAAGCTACTCACTAGGGGACAAAGAAAGAACCAGAAGGCCTTGATGTTTGGCAAGTGCTGTTCAGGAACAGCTAAAACACCGGTATTATCAGCATTGTTTTGGTCATCAAGCTAAAACACAGCACTATATGAACTGTTATGAAAAAATTAACTTCATCCCAGCCAGACCTAGTACACATTTCTAAAAGCAGAGATCACCTGAGAGCACCCTAATTGTCTGGCAAATTTACATTGGTTGTCCTGGTTCCTGCTGGGATAGAGTAATTTTTCTTCCTAGTAGCTGGAATGTTGCTGTGTTTTGCTGCTGTTTTGGATTTAGGATGAAAATAATCTTGATAACACACTGGTATTCTAGCTGTTGTTGAGCAGTGCTTGCACTAAGTCAAGGATTTTTCAGCTTCTCGTGCTGCCCTGCTATCAAGGAAGCTGAGGGTGCACAAGAAGCTGGAAGGGGACAGAACCAGGACAGCTGACCCAAACCAATCAAAGGGATATTCCACACCATATGACATCATGCTAAACAACACAGCTCTGGGGAACAGTTTGGGGCTGCCATTGCTTGGGGACTGGCTGGTTGTCAGTCAGCTGGTAGTGAGCAATTGCATTGGGCATCACTTGCTTTGTTTATTGTGTGTGTGCGTTTTTCTTTTTTTCTGCATACTTTTTTTTTTTTTTTAATTATCATTATTATTATTTTTTCCTTATTAAGCTGTCCTTATCTCAGCCTGTGAGTTCTTACACTTTTCTTTTCAATTTTATCCCTCATCCCACTGACTGGAGTTGGGGAGTAGGTAAATGGTTCTGTGGTGTTTAGCTGCCTTCTGGGTTATACCACAACAATGGTTTACTCTCACTGAGCTTTCAACATAAAGAGCTTTCCAAAGAAGGGATTTGTCTGGGAGGTTTTCACTTTAGCTTCTCACTTCAGCCAGGAAATTCAGAGATATCACAGTAATATGGATTCTGATTTTTAAGCTGAGATTCAGGCCTATACTTTTCTTAATCAGAGTACCTTACTCATTCCCAGCTACTGTGAATAAAACAAGGCAGCTTTCTTTTAACAAAATGCAAGGACCAAAAAGCAGCGCTCTCTCTCTGTAATCTTTGCCATTTAGGCCTTTATGGCACATACCCCATCTTAAAAAGTTGCTTTGTCACAGCAGCTGCAGAAAAGACAGGGAATTCTCCACTTCAGAGCATTGATTTTACTGAAAGGAATGCAAATTAAATTAAACGTTTCTTGAGGTAAGTATGCTAGAGTCATGAAGCTAATATTCTTTTAATATACCATTTGATTTGACTACATCTGAGCCAAAGTTTTACTTAGAGAGTTTTGCCTTCCTAGGCTTGTATTTGAAAGTGTTGCATTGAATAGGATTTTCTCTCTGTTTCTTGCATCTCTTCCCCCCCGGCTTCCATTCTTAATGAGATTTGGGCTTAAAAGCAGATGTTTAGGTCATACTTCTGTTTTCCAAATTCAAGCTCCCTGTTTCTGACAGCTATGAATTCATTTCTCCTCACTCAGAAGATTCTTTGCTGCTTCCATTCACCTATTTCATTCTGGAAAACAGCCAGAGGGACCCTAATTGCTCTCATTGTTGGCATTCTACTGCTAGAAGACAGACAAGTACATTTGTAATGAAAAAGAGATTTTTCACATCCTGAACTTCACTTACAGGTTTCCTGTGCCAGCGTTATTTCATGATCAGAATAAGCCATATATCCAGAGGAAAGCCTTTTCCAGATGATAACCAACTGTGTTTTGCATTTTCTTGGAAAAAAATTATTATTTTGGAAATTGGAATGTAAGAAATGCAGATAGTGGAGTCAGTGTTTCACGTGAAGTTACACAGAGCACAGCTTCTACAGCTCCAAGTGATAGACTTATGGCTACTGAAGTGACATTAATAAATAAAAAACACAGACAAGGTAAAGCTTATTAAAAATTACATCTTCCACTGTCTAAACATGAGTTTAATATGAATCAATGGTGTTTTCACAGCTTGCTTCATAGCTTAACCATGGTGGTGGTCCATTAAAGAAAGATATAAATAATTAACGTTTCCCTCCAGGTTGCAAAAAAGAGGTCTGCTTTGTATCATTCTATGGTTCTGTGGCTAGAGAAAGAGACCAACTGAGTGTGCTCTATAAGCAGGAACATCTAGCTATGCAGCCCTATATGTCTGCAGGCCCAAATCTTTTGTCTATAAAAAATGATTAATTTAGGAAAGCTTTAAATAAATTCTTCATTAGGTTCACAGCCAAGATAGCCAAGATTTTATTTTATTTAGTTTTATATTTTTATTTTTAATATACACAACCAAAAATGCAGCTCTGAAAGAAAATATTTCTGAATTCATTATTCACATTTGGACAATTCTTATTTGAAGTATGCTTCTTGCTGCCAGACTGAATTGGCTAGCAGTTGAGTAAAGGATTGTGAGATTTTAAAAATTATTTTATTTCTTAAGAGCAATTATACTGGAATTGGGAGTAGGGGAGTTTGAGAAGGTTTGTTCCAGGAATAATCCACATATCTCCAACTGTATAAGTAAAATGGTGAGTCTGCATATGTCGTGGTTCCACTCAAGTGGGCAGCCGAGCTCCACCACAGCCGCTCTCTCACTCCCCCTCCTCAAAGAGGAATGGGGAGAAAATATGTGAAAAGGACTCAAGGATTGAGATAAGGACGAGAAAATCACGCAATAATTATTGTAACGGGCAAAACAGACTCAGCATAAGAAGATAGTAAGATTTATTGCTCATTACTAACAAGCTAAAGAAGTGAGAAACAAAGGAAAGAAACCAAAAGCACCTTCCCCCCCATCCACTCTCTTCCACCTCCTCCCCCCGAGCGGCGCAGGGGAACGGGGGAATGGGGGTTATGGTCAGTCTACAGCACTTCTTCTCTGCCGCTCCTTCTCGGTCACTCTTGTCCCCTGTGCTGTGGGGTCCCACCCACAGGATACAGTCCTTGATGAACTGATCCGGCGTGGGCTTCCCACAGGCAGCAGCTCTTCCAGAGCTGCTCTTCCAGAGCTGCTCCAGATATGGGTCCATACCATGGGGTCCATCCCTCAGGAGAAAACTGCTCCAACCTGGCTCCCCTACAGGCAGCAGCTCCTGCCAGGTCACCTGCTCCTGCGTGGTCTCCTCTCCACAGGCTAAAGGTCTGGCCTGGAATCTGCTCCAGCAGGGGTCTTCCACAGGCGGCAGCCTCCATTGGTGCAGGGCCACCTGCTCCACCGTGGTCTCCTCCACGGGCTGCAGCGTGGAATCCTGCTCCACCGTGGTACTCCATGGGCTGCAGGGGGACAGCCTGCTTCACCATGGTCCTCACCACAGGCCGCAGGGGACTTCTGCTCCGGTGCCTGGAGCACCTCTCCCACTCCTTCTACACTGAACTTGATGCCGTTCCTCACTCCCTTGACTCTCCTGGCTGCTGTGTGGCGCAGCATTTTTTTTCCCTGTCTTAAATATGCTCTCACAGAGGCACAAAACAACATCGCTTATTGGCTCAGATCTGGAAAACAATGGGGCCCTTCCAAAACATGGGGCAGCTTCTAGATCTTTCTCACAGAAACCACCCCTATGGCCCCCTGCTACCAAAACCTTGCCATGTAAACCCACTACAGCATACTGATGGTTGTAGAATGAGTTGGTTTCCTAGGATATTGTGTTAGATATCTCTAACTGCTCACTTAAATGGTTGGCTTCAGTTCTTTAAGCATCCACTTCAAAATAAAAGATTGCTTGGAAGAAATAGGTGCCAATCCCACCAGGGTTGTTTCAGCCTTTCATCTTTAACAGTGAGAGAGAATGTGAGAGAAAAAGAAGTAATCCATTCACTTGGCCACACAGTCCGAATTTATTTTTTAATGAAGTACAGAGAGCAATAGGAATCCAATAAGAATCTATACAAGGATTTAAAATCTTTGCATACCAACAGTTTCACTATGGTGTCTGTATCAAAAATCTTAACAACTAATACAGGTCATCCATCAACTTGTTTTTTTCATCGTTGCTTTCCCATCCCAGAAGCTGTTGCATTTCAACAGACAATAATTATTGTATAGGTACTATCTGGAATAAGGAAAATTTTTCCCTGGAGACATTATAGCCCCTGTGATAAGGACATCATTCCTACATACAAGTACCCAAGCAATCTCATGCAAATGCAACTTGAGATACATAGTACTTGATGCCTGCTAGGAGTGAGGCAGAATGTTCTGTATTGCCCAGTAGCTATGTAAACTCAGTGTACTTGACTACTTGAGGCATGGCACGGGTTGTCTGCACAATACGTGTGTGTTGTAGCATTCGTTGCCTGGAAAGAGTACTATTTTACGTGAAGAAATATTGGTGGAGTACTAGCATAAAAATATGTAGGCTGATTTTGATAATGAACTATCCGTAACTGACTGTTTAATTATTACAGCTGATAACCTATACTTATGCCATTCTTATTAAGGTCTATTTGGTAATAAGATACAATATAACTTGCCCCTAAAGTATTCTATTCCTAAACTATTCTATTCCTAAACTATTCCTAATTTGGCAGAAATGAGTGGTAGTTCTTCTGCATTAAACATATCACTCCTTAATAATAAATAGTGATTTTCTTCTTGGATATGTGAAAAGTGATCATCCTTGATTCAAGATTGCCCATCTTGTCTTTGGCAGACAAATAAGGTGCACACCTACTTGGTGTCAGGCTAAGTAGAAAGATAATTCATTTAACATATATCTGTGCAAATGCTCAGTGTTAATTTCAGTTTTATTATAAAAAATTGGGATTTAGACCTTGTTTATGATGTGAATGAGTGAGACATTATTATCAGTGTGAGTCATAGGCATTGGTTTTATGTTGAACAGGACACAGAGGAGACAGGATCCATGTGTAGCTATTATTTGACCCATAACTTCTTATAAGTTCATAGCAGTACAGGAAAAAAAAAAAGGCACAGATCTGTGTTTATCACTGCAAAGTCCTAGCCATGCTGCTGCTCGCTCTGTTTTTTATTGTTTGTTTGTTTGTTTATTTTAAAATATTTTTTCTGGAATTCCTTTTTATGTCTGCATAGATTTGAGTGAGAAAAAAATCAACCCAATTAACTTTGTAGTAGCTTGAGGCTATTTCACTTTGATTCCTCAGTGCTTCAAGTTCTTGATTTCAGATTTCAGGAGGCAATGCTTAAAGGCAATTTTTTTAAGGTTATTGGAGTAAAATCAAAATCATGTAAATACTCCATTAGATGGTGAGTAAAAAATCTTTACAAAAACTTAGACTTTTGTCATGTTTTGAGGCCAACAGTCTCTAGTTCTAGTTGTTCGCTGTGCAGTCATATGCCAGTCCACAGTGAAACCTGAAGGAATGGACATTGAATTGTTTCAAATGAAACTGTCTGTTTGCCAGCTGGATTGACAGTCTTTGATGCGTTATCACTTCCCTTCCCCCAAAAAGGCATTGAAGGATCTGAAATTATAAATGTAACATTAATAATGTATGACAAATCATATTATGATGAGGTAATAAATATTCCTTAATTAGACATATAAACACAGGAAATTCAAGCTGCACATTAACCTTGAAAGGTAGCCAAACAGATCATATTACAGAAATGCCAGGAATAGCCTCCAAACAGCTCTGTGTTGGGATTAGAGCACTCAATGATGATATTAGGATTATAACACTGGAATGATTGTTTTAAAGATTTATTTAAACCGGTACTCTCTGTCTCTCAGACTCTAATTTTTGCTTTTCCTTGCCCCACTTCACTATGTCTATACAGAAAGCAGCTGACCTTTGAGTGTCCAAGTGCATTTCGCTATTTTAATGCATTTCAATATCTAAATTTGTACAGTACTTATTATTTTTATTTTAATTTCTGAGATCAATAATGCTGATTTTGAGGATAACTGGAGTATCTGTGACTTCTAAGGTCAAGACAAAGAGTAATGGGATACAAGGACAAGGATGGCCAAGTGCCTAGAGAGCATGTCAAAGAATTATGGGATCTGCAGCTGGATACAAGGAAAAATGGAAGCTAGGTAGGAAAGGAAGGAGTGGTGCAGGGAAAAAGTAGAACCAGGTAGAAACCAGTAGTGGAAATTACTATTGTTTTGTTTGTTTTTTTGTTTTCTCAATAAATGACTTTTCTATCTAATTTATCTTACAGTCTGAAATGTTATTTTCTGATTCCAGCTATAATCCACTACCATCAAAGCCTTCCAAGATAAAACCAATGGGCTTTCATAGCTACTGTATGTAAGCTGGAGCTCCTCTAATACAAACACTGTATGATGACCTGATTAAAATTTCTGTGACTTGAGAAGTAAAGCTTAGTTAAATAAACTTCCCAGGAAGTTAACTAAAAATGTCCTCCCTTTTCTTCTATTTGTCTTTCCTTCCCAAAAGAAAACCTGACAAATATCTACATCTTGGAAATTAAAACAAGAGAACTGACCCTTAAATTAGTAAGGAAGAAAAACTGAAGAAAAGCAAAAAAAAATATTGGTGACTATGTAAACTATTCTCAGCAGATCTTTAAGGTTAGTTTGAATCCAAACCATTCTGCAATTCTATGATTCTATGTTTTTATCATTTCTTTATTTGTTTTTTTGTTTCTTAAACTTTTAGTATTGTTACCTTCGCATAATGTAGTAGGAGAGTGGGAGTGGGTGCAATGTTCACAAAAAATCTGTCATAGCTCCAGGAGCTAAGGCACATCATAAAATCAGGTACCATTTTATGTTACCTTCAGCCACAATTAAAAAAATAGGAACACTAAGTGCCTATTTATCCATGCCTATAACATGACACGAGTGCATTGTGTAAGACCTAGCAACACAATCATTTAATTTCTGTTTTAAAATCTATTTTAGTGCTTTTCCAATACATTTTGATGAGAAAAGATGTAGAACATGGACTCCTGTCATTCGGTGGGCTCAGGGTTATGCTGCTCTGGAAATTCTTGTTTTAGTTTGAAGAACTGGCACAGATTATCAACCGTATACAATCAGCAACACTTTTTTTTTTTTTTTTCAGAAGAAAACAAGACACAGAAATATTTTTTTCTTGAATACTATACGTGTAAGTAGAATATGGCGATATGTTACTGTTTCTCTCCCTGTTTGTACAGCTCCTCACACAATGGCACTCCCATACCAATTGAATCCTTTTTATACTACATAATCCAAATCCAATCACTGCTCATTCAATTATTTCCACCAATAAACAGAGGAGTATTATATTGCAGACCATAAGCTCTACAATTCCAACCTTTTTAATAGTCACGTCTGGTTTGTTTTATATTGTAACTTTTTTTGTTTGTTTGTTTGTTTAATGAAACTGAAATTTTGGCAAATAATTTGTTGGACCCCAGTGTTAAACAGTAAATTTTCAGCTAATTTAGTCTTTCAATCCTTTATGATTTATTTCTCTATCCTGTCAAATGGGGGCATTGAAGAAGTGATGGAAACCACAAATTGGATCCATGAGCTTGCAAGTAAATAACAGCAGTGCTCCAACCTCTTAGACAACCTGGGCAGTGGCAGACCTCTTAGACACTTATCATATTTGCTGAACAGAGCTGTGAATTTTACAAAGAAGTGTATGAAATGTGCTTTCTGTTTTGGAGTTTTCTTCTTTCTCTGCAAATCGCTCCTTCGTGAAAATCACTAAACACCAAAGCAAACAAACAGCTGTAGTGTTTGCATCCACCTTGTATTTACTGCTGCATTTACCACTAGATCCTTCTTTTAAGAATAAGTCAGGCGCTTCCTAACTTTTCCCATATTTTCTTCCTTCTTTTCAAGATACCTGAATAATGTGTAGTTACCAGATACAGGAAAAGAAAAAAAAAAAGGAAGGAAGGAAGGAAGGAAGGAAGGAAGGAAGGAAGGAAGGAAGGAAGGAAGGAAGGAAGGAAGGAAGGAAGGAAGGAAGGAAGGAAGGAAGGAAGGAAGGAAGGAGTGCAGCAAATCTCAAAATGCTGTTGACAATCAGGAAGTTTATGTATTTAAATCAGGACCATCACTAAAAAGTGGGCTAACTTTGAAATGATTCTTAAATTATTTTCCCCTTCAAAGAAAACATCTCTGTTTCCCTGAGGCTTTTCAGTAGGTTAGATTTACTATTATATTATAAATAACTAGCAAACATTTAAATGCATAGGACATATACTCAACCAACTGAATAGTGATTTATAACATCTAGAAGAATATTAAGCAACTTTAAAAGTGATGGGTTTTAAACCATAAGAGACTATCATGGAAATAAGAATTATCTCTAAATATCTCTATTTAATAAGAATTACCTCTAAAGTGGTTTTGTATTTTGGAAATGAGAGCAAAAGAGGATAAATTCATTGCATCATACTTCTTTACTGTACCTGTTATGTATATGAGACATAAATTTCAAATATAAGATATTTGGGATCAAAAAACTGCAGTCAACTAAGAAAAAAAAAAAAAAGCACGACAGAATGTATCAATAAAATATGAACTAATATAGAAACTGAGTCAAATTGAAGCTTGTTTTTCTAATCCACATTCACAGTAAATTCATATTTACCATCACTTTGTTATGAAGTTTCATCAAAGCTGTGTTGAGATCATGTATGTAGATGTCTTTGATGTAGGAAATTAAACTGTAATGCAACTAAAATATTTCTTTGACTTTGCTAAGTTTTTACATTTAAAACCATATTATGGATGGTGTACAAGTTTCAGTGTAGCATAGAATTCTAAACAAATTATCTACCTTTTTGAAAATTCTAAGCAAAATTAAGATGTTTTGGAACGTGAGAGGACACTGTAAATATGCAAGGGAATTACCTGAACATTGAATAAACTTATTGTACAGATCAGAGTATTATGTTTCTCCCTTGCTCACAGTTTCCAAAAACATAATTTATTTTTCAGTATTCTGATATTTTTCACCATGTTTGATATTCTATAGTCAAGAATAAAAAACCTTTAGCAAGTTCCTTCCCTCTTGAAGAAGTCCGAACTGAAACAAAGCTTACCTATATAGTTTATACTCTGACATTTCTTGTTCATTTTTAATCATATTCTATGGTCCAGTCAAATTAATATATCTCCACAAGGGTCTTGTTTTTGAAGTGTAATAAAGTACACATTATTGTGCCTGCCTCATTAACATGTAGTTAGACAAAGTGTAATCAATGATGCAGATAATACTTTCTTGTGAAGATGAGTATTAAATATAGACTATTGACTTCTGGTCATTCAACACTGACTTCTGTGTAGTAATAATCTCTTTATTTATTTCATATGAATACTGGACTAGTTTTCATGGATGGTGGAAAGTAAGTAAAGGACCTAGAAAGCCTACAAGTAAGGAAAATTCTTTACATGTTATGATATTTGAGATATCAGTCATTCTTTCAAAGAAGCAGGGCTAGAAATCTATCAGTGGAGTCTAAAAATATTTGCCAAAGCTGAGCAAAGTATTTCGGTTACAAACAGGCTGAATATTTCAAGATAGGAAAGGGTTAATGAGATTTAATGAATCTTAGAGTTAACCATATTTTTGTCTATTTTTATTCAGTTTTGTAAACATCAGCATACTCAGAATTAACTTAAACTCTTGTTAACTGAGTTTAAAACGGAGATGAAAATATCTTTTCCTAATGCAATTGTATTACACTCACTGATATCATGGACTCTCAACATATTTGTAAATAAATTAGTTTCTGTCTTTTCCACTTTTGACCAGAGCCCTTGTGTGAGACAATGTTCTCTTGGTACTGCAGTATTCCAGTTCTTACTGTAAAATGAGACTGTAAAAATTCATTTATGTGAAAAGAGAAAAAAAGAGAGATGATTGATTCAACTTTCCTGCTGCAGATTGGTTTGGGCTTGGGGAGGGCATCAGAGGTTTCTCTGTAAACTGGAAGAGATCCTGAAAAACTGACAAAATAAACTGAATAGTTTGCAGTTCATAGAGCACTATTAGCATTTCTCTGAAGGGAGGTGACCTGCATTCATTACAGTAGAGTTAACAAAATCCTGGTTTGCTTCACAAGAAACTGAATAAACTACAGTGAAACCTTTCTATTCCTATACACCGAATATGGCTCCAAAGAGCAGTTCTAATGTGGATTTCTGATTATACCCACTACCTGCTCCAAAAAGCATTTCCCAATATATTCTGTGTTTGCCAATTATAGGGAGACAAAGCTATAGGTTGCAAAAAGCTAGTGATTTGTTTTTCCTTAGCCCAACAAACAGGGCTGCAGAAAAACAAAAGAGCCCTTGCTTCCATCTAAGTTGAACTTTCCTTTTCCCTCAGGGCTACCTGTCCTATGATACGTAATCTTCAGTACCTTCATGTAAAGCTTTTGCTCCATTCTCAACCAGGTGTTCTTAATTTTTGTGTAAATATGACACAGCCCAGTTCCAGTACCACTGTGCTCTTTAAAAGTAAATATGAACACAAATTTAAAGCTTAAATAAATACGATTTTTCATGAAGAACAAGACTCTCATTGTCTGGATTGGCAAATTTACATGAAGGTGTTTTTTTTTGTTTGTTTGTTTTGTTTTGTTTTGTTTTTGATCCTTAATTGAAAAACTGAGCCTCTAGTGGCTAAAACATGCACTGAAATGCTAGACATCGGGGCATTGGCATCTTCAGAACCTGGCAGTTGTTACTCCAGCCATGACTTTCTTTGCTGAAAGTCTGCTTTTGATTTATTTCCATAATAAAGAGCAAAGAGCTGTAGCATCATAATGATTTGAGATATGTTTCTAGCTAAAAGGCCTTATAAATGTTATGGAAGCACGTATTAAAGAAAATGGAACCTGACATTGGAAAAGACAGGATACCCCAGCATGACTCTGGTAGGTTTTATAAAGCATGCTTCTTCAAGAGCAAAACTGCTCTAGCATGCCTCTCCCACTCCTGAGACTTTTCCATCATGCCTGCTCTTCTCTATGTTTTTACAAAAAATAACAAATGTGAATTCCATGACTTTTCCTCTGGTAACACCCAAGCAGATCATCCTGGCTGGCTGGAGATAGCTCTACAGGAGGCTAAGAGGAAGAGAGCAAACATGGAAGTGAGGGAGGGATTAACTGCCCTCCCAAGAAGTAACCAAACTAATGAATAACTATGAAAGACTCTGCTGCCTGGAACAGAAATGCTTAGAAATACCTAACAGAAAATCAACAGTGTCTCACTCCCAAGTAGTAATATCTCATTCTGAGACTTGTGGTCATGCCAGCTCAGAGTTCAGATCCATAAATTTATCTACAAGAAATGTTTGTTTGTTTGTTTGTTTTGATGTATTTTGATGTATTTTGTTGTTGTTGTTTTTTACACCTTAGTTCATCTCCTTCTTATTCCTTTAGAATGAATTGTACTTCTCAAAAAGTATGGAGGGTTCATGTATTACTGTGTGTCAGCACAAATAAGACCTGTGTCAAGCAAATGCAAGGCATCTGAAGTCTGCCTTGACCCTAGGTATCCCTGGGAGGGATATCACTTACACCAGGTCTCTCCTATGCTTTGCACTATTCATTGGTGCACTGGAGTCTGGCTTCAAAAGTAGAGATTTGTTTACCCCCATTATATTCCCAGTGCTCCCTTAATTTAGTTAAGAAGTCTTCTTATGAAGTCAGAGCATTGACAGACAAGCAGTAGATTCATTGTGAGCTCCTCCCAAGTAGGAAACACCAAGGAACAAACACCAAGGAATTCAACCATGAGACACAAGGCTGCAGGAAACTGGGCTTTCCTTGTTTCACTCCACACAAATCTACATTTTTCTCAACCTCCAATTCTATTTTATCTGAAACAACATCTTGCTGTAAACTGCTTTATTATTCTTCTGTAAAAAATCTCTAGTGGACTAATTTTGTCTCTCTTAATGTTTATGGCTCATCCATGAGAAACTTTGAATGTTCTTCAATTAATTTGATGTTTAGTAAATTTATAAAGCTACATCTATAAATGGATCTTGTTAAACTAGAAATTGTATCTGTGTTGTTCAGTTTTATCTGGGTGCATGAGTCACATGGCATTATATTGCCTAGAGTAGTTCTGTACTGAGTGAGAATCCTGAATTAATTCTAAATTCATTCAGCAGTTTGCTTCTTACAAATACGGTCTTAGAGTTCCCTAAAATTTATTGAGAACATTCCTGGCAGAAAATTATGTTCACATGGACATTCATGTGAAAGAAAAAAAAATGGGCAGCACCACACCCAACACAAATAATTTTATATGCATAAATATTACTTATTTCAGATTTTGATTACCACTCTTTTATTCCGATCCAAATGCCTGTATTCCCCACTACTATACAACATTAAACAATGAAAAGATTCTTGCTGCCAAGATGTTTCACTGCAGAGATATTCATCAATCTGTTTTATTTCTTTTAGACCATTGAGTCTCTACAACTACACTGTTATAGCAGAACGAGGAATCAGGCCAAGAAAGTCTGAGATAAAGATCTTTGACTATATTGCATGCTACAGACATTATTCTTATTTATGGAAGTGCTTATCTTCACAGGACATTGGCTGGAATAACAAAAACAGAAAAACTGTTTCTTCAAAGACCATTTCTAAGCCATTCTATTTTAGAAGCATACCAATTCTTAAAGGATGTAGTGTCTTTTGTTTCAGAATGACATCTGCTTTAAAATATTATGGTATCACAGAATGAATATGGGGAATAAGTTGGTAGAAGACCCAAATAAGGGTTAGATTCTGCAGCCAGTTATTCATAATACTTTAACTCTGTGTTTTTGTTGTTGTTGTTGTTGTTGTTTGTTTGTTTGTTTGTTTGTTTTTTGAGGAAGTGTTAGAGTAATGGATTAAGACTGGGTTCTAGTGACCTTGTGACCTTTCCTCATATAAAATATTTGATGTGACCACAGAAGTGATAGACTACAATACTGTGTGATTTTTTTTTTCCCCAAGAAAGTAGCAAAGATCAAAATCAAAATGTGAATATTGCTTTATTGTTAGTTTCTTGGATGGATTTCAGGGTCTTTCACCATTATTTACCATCTTTCTCAATTTTGTCTGTCTTTGGCTAGTTACATCACAACTAATGCTGAAGATAATTTCACTGCAAGCATAGACGAAGGCATGCCATATTCAATATTTAACCCAGAGTACAATAATAAATATTCTTTATTCTCATCAACACTTTCACCTAAAAAGCAACTAGCCATCAGTTATGTTCATTTTGAAGTAAACACTGAGTAACAGACTAACCTCTCTAGTCTAGGCAAGGCTCACGCTACTATCTTTCTAACACCCTTAATTTCCCATATTCTGATTTAATTTCAAACCTTGAAGCCTTTTAACAAGGGTTGACTATAATGTCATAAACCTAATAGTGTATTAATAATGCAACTTTAAAATAAAGTCCTAACTCAATCAATTTCTGAGACTTACTTTATTTTTACAAATTCATCAGAGTTCTTTGAGGAATTCTCTTAAATACGTGAAATGATTGTTAGACACTTTAAGACAAAACTGCTCCTCCTCTCAATAAGATTAAAGATGTAGATTAGTTTAGGTATTTTGGAGGCCAGAATGTTACAACTGATAATTGTATTGTAGCCATGAGAAAGAATAAATCATCTTGGCACCCACCAGAAAGAGATCAGATATCCTTATGAAGCAAGAAAAAAAAAATCTAATAAAAGTTCTCAGACGGTGGTAAGTGTGACCTGGGGTGTAATAACCTCAGGTCAAATTACAGAACACATCACAAAGCACACTCTCAGTTGCTGCTCAGAACTCTTTAGAAAGCACAGGGAAACATAAACTGAGACCCAGCACCTAAAATACCCTACTCCACCACTTACATCAGTACGTACTCCATCTTTTGTCTAAAGTCAATATCAGGAAAGTGGCCTGAATTCCAAGCTCTTTCTTACTGTAACAGAACCCCTCCACTCTCAAGAAAAAGAAAAAAAGAATTACTGAAAAAGTAGCTTAAACTCTATTCTCTTAAACCTCCTTATTTCACATAGTAATTATGCTACAATTCTGCATAAACCATAAGTTTTGGGGTGAAGAGTGGCAAGCCAGCCTTTGAAATGCAGTATTATGAAACAGGGAGAAGAGGGAAAAGAAAAGAATGAGATCTCCAGAGTTGCATTAGGAAAGCTGTTGGACTTAGCTGGGGATTTGGTGGCCTTTGTGTTAGTTTTTGTTTTTCTTTTTTGTTTATTTGTTTGTTTTTGTGTCACTGTCCTACTATTATTTAAATGTAAAATAGATTTTTTTTTTCATATTGAAGAAAGAAGGGTTTTGATTGTCAGGCTTTTCATGTTGGTATTCAGAACTTGAAAAAATTATTTCTCCTCGTTCTGCCAGCCTAGTATAGAAAAGGAACTAGGCTATGAGTACAGTATAAACGTTGGCAAAATATGTCAAGAATATTAAATGAAGTTATCATTTCTTTTCTTAGTATTTTTGCCTCGGCCCATAGAGCATTACTTGTCAAGATGCAGGATATTAGAGAGTGGACTCTTAGACCAAGCATGGCTGCTAAAATGCTATCATGCTATGCAATAAAATTCTCAACTCCACCAGTGAAATGCATTTTGCTATCAAACCACACAGACCAAATGAGCTCAATTGTCAATCTTACACAGTGAAAGCATCATAGGTAACCAAATATTTTCAGTAACAGCACATCAGGGTAATTAAGGTTAATTATCTGCAACTACAAAGATCTAGTATTGGCACAACAATCTGCTTCCATGACAACCTGAAATTTGTTTGACCTTTCAATGTTTTGAAAGCATGAGTAATTTAGCTTTTCTCAAGCCCAGACCTAGTGAAGTTTGCTTTTTTTCATGGTTTTCAATTAAATAAAAATTGTGAATACCTGGTGGGTTTGCATCAGAAATCTTGCATTTGGACTGCCATAGCTCAAAAAGCTTCCTCAAATTATTACTGTTTCTCAATGTAAGAAATTTTGTGTGTTTCCTATTATTCTGCAGAACTAGCAATTGAATCTATTCCATTCAGGGGAAGGGTAACAGGGGGTCTTTGGACTCCAAGCCAGGCTTTCAATAAATCTGCATCTCTCGTCGTCAGTGAAGATGTTGAACAAGACTGGACCCAGCACCAACCCCTGGGGAACACTGCTAGTCACAGGTCTCCAGCCAGACTCTGAGCCACCGATCACCATCCTCTGAGCTCGGCCAGTCACTTTCTTTAGATGTGAAAGCACAAAATCATAGTAATCAAGGGGATAAAGGAATCAACCAGGAGGTAAATTTCAGATAAAATGCCAATTCCACTCTAAAAATTCTGCATGATCATCATAGAGGATGAACGGTTATTTGTTCACTGGAGCACAAATCTGGAACCAGCCTGCCCATACAGCAACTAATCCAAATGAAGAGGTACCGTGCTATTGGTTATTTGTGCATTTGGTTAGTTCTATCTAGAAAAATTACCCTTAATCTGAGAAATCTCCTCTTCCTAAACTTTGCATGAAAACATTAATTTTTGACGAGTCAACAGCTTGAAGAACACTTTAAAATAAAATGCTTATAAGTAGTGGGTGGTGGTGAGAAATAAATCCATAATGAAAAATGTTTCTTTGATTTCAGACAATATTGTATTTAAACAACAGAAAAAAAATATATTCTCTTCATCTTAATCCTGAGTATTGTCTCTCTTTCCCTCCTCACTCATTTTAGAAAGACAGAGCAAGAAAATTACTTTAGCACACCTCTTTCACATAATATTCTGATTGGGTTTGTCTATATGACAGGGTGGCTCTAGTAGGCAGGAGACCTCACCTAGGCTTCAGCTGAATTTGTAGATTTTCTAGCGTGTCTTCAGACAATTAGATCCTGAAATGCCAATAAACTACTGTACACAGATGAATACAAAAGACAAGCATCTGGCCCACATAAAAGAGGGCCAGACGAGGAGTCCTGATCTCAAGATATATCTCTTGGCTATAAGGAGGGCAAATACACTCTTTCATTTTCTTTGTTTTGTTGTTGTTTAGTTTTATTGTCTTTCTCTCCATATTCTACTTCCTTCATAAATTCATTTTTAACTGGTATCTCCCACACCTTTTCTCCCTTCATCTTTTCTTTGTTTTTCTCTTCCTTGCCCTACATTGTCCATGAATCATCTTTTCCTTTGATTTTCCCTTTATAAACTCCTTTAATCCCTCATCATTTCTCTCAAAATATTCTTCTGTCTTTGTACTTGTGCTTCTTCTCCCATTGTAACTTTACAATATTATAAGCAATTGTTCTTTGATCATATCAAAGGATCACTATGTCCATCTACAAGTACAAAGTTATATAAACACCTGTTAGGTAAGATGAGTTTGGAAATGGAAAAATCTATTGACACTTCCTCTATAGTCAGTTCCTTTTCATAAATTGGAAAAGATGTCTAAGCTGGAGCAGTAGTTAAACCAGGGTCCAAGAGCTAGAGTTTCAGCTTAAAACCATCTCCCACAGGAAAGTGCTCAGCTCTGCTCCCTTCCAGCAAGGCCATCTGGGACCTGTTCCCATGTGTCACCCAGAGAAGACATTTAGCTGCATTGCCACGAGGTTGACCCTGAGCTCAAGCAGCCCACCTTCTGGCAGGGGAATTACTTTCTAGACCTCTATGTCTTTCTATTTTGACCAGAAGCAGGAGACTTACTCTTTTAATAGGAGTGGTGGATAAACTACCACTAATTAGACGATTAGTAGGCTTTTTGGCATTTATTTTAGATTAATGTCAGAAGAGATTGAAAATCTTATTTTATTTTATTTTATTTTATTTTATTTTATTTTATTTTATTTTATTTTATTTTATTTTATTTTATTTTATTCTATTTTATTCTATTTTATTTTATTTTAAATTTAATTTAATTTTGTTATTTTTCATTTCATTTATTTTTTTATTACTTACTGATACTTAAATAAATATAGAAATTACAGCATCTGAAAGGAAGAGGGTAGCCTGTTGAAGAGAATGATTTCATACCAGTAATAGGAAAGACCATTAGTTTCTCATTTCCCTTTTAATATGGGGGATCTTGTTTGACATTGGAAGGACGGCATTCTGACTTTGCCTGAAGATAAAAACTGAAATATGGACTTGTGTCTCTTAAGTACTGGCTACTATCATGAGATAACATTCAAGTTTTATTTCATAATAAATTAATTTATCATACATTTTAAAATAGTGATAATGAATTTACAGACAATATACTCTCATCTGAAGAAATTGCTTATTCATAAAATACCTATTCATAACTATGAGAAAATATTCATTTTAAGATCTAAAGAACAGAAGCAGATGACAAGTTTCATCAAATTACTACCTCATTAGACTCTACTGGATTTTAATTTTATAAAAGAGAAAAGTGTAAAATCCTGGAAGCTCAATGTAAATGCATAGACTGTCTGCTGTTCCATGCCATTTCTGTACTAGTTGACTAGGGTATGTGTTTCATAGCCTAAAACTAACATGATTTTAACTGTGGCTAAAATTTGCAAATGAATTACATTTTGTGTAACACATTTCAATGAAACTTACTTCATATATAGGAGCAGAACATAGAATCACAGAGTCATAGAATTGTTTTGTGTTTTTATAATTTTAATGGTTCTTCCTTAAGGAAGGGGCCTTAAAAATCATCTAATTCCATCCCCCATGACATTGGCAGGGACACTCCCAGAATAGGTTGCTCAAAGCCCCATCCAACCTGGTCTTGAACACCTCAGGAGATGGGGCAGTCTCAACTTCTCTGGGCAACCTATGCAAGTGCCTCACCACTCTCTGAGTAAAGAATTTCTTCCTAATATCCTGGCTAAATCTACCCTCTTATTTTAAAACCGTTTCTCCTTGTCATATCACTTCACTCAATGGTGAAGAGTCCCTTCCCAGCTTTTCTGTAGGCTCCCTTTAGGTACTGGAAGGCCACTATAAGGTCTCCTTGGAGCCTTCTCTTTTCCAGGCTGAACACCCCCAACTCCCTCAGCCTGTCTTCATAGGAAAGGGGCTCCAGATCTCTGATCATCTTTGTGGCCCTCCTCTAAATGTGCTCCAACATCCCCGTGTCCTTCTTGTTGGCCAGAGCTTAATATGGTACTCCATGTGGGGTACTCATAAGAGCAGAGTAGGAGGGAAGAATCACCTCTATTGACCTGCTGGCCACACGTCTCTTCATGCCACCCCGGATATGGTTGTCTTTCTGGGCTGCAAATTCACATTGCAAGCTCATGTTGAGCTTCTCATCAACCAGGTCCTCCTTATCAGAGCTGCTCTCAAACCATTCTCTTCCCAGCTTGCATTTGTGTTTGGCGTTGTCCTGATGCAGGTGCAGGACCTTGCACTTGACCTTGTTCAACTTCATGAGGTTCACACAGGCACACCTCTCAAGTCTGTCCAGGTCCCTAAGGATGCCACCCCTCCAGTGTGTTGACTGCACCGCACATTGTGGTATGATTGGCAGACTTGCTGAGGGTACACTCAATCCCACTGTGCATGTCACTGACAAAGATGTTAAAACAGTGCCAGTCCAATACTGACCCCTGAGGAACACCACTCATCACTAATCTGCACCTGGACACTGAGCCACTGACTGCAACATCTTGAGTGTGACCATCCTGTCAATTCCTAACCCACTGAGTGGTCCATCTGTCAAATCCATGTCTCTACAATTTAGAGACAAGGATGTTGCATGGGACAGTGCCAAAGCTTTGAACAAGTCCAGGTAGATGATGTCAGCTGCTCTTTTCCTATCCAGCAGTGCTGCAATCCTGCTGTAGAAGACCACCAGACTTGCTGGACACAATCTGCCCTTAGTGAAGCCATGTTGGCTGTCAGCAGCCACCTCCTTATTTTCCATATGCATTAACATAGTCCCAAAAAGATCTGCTCCATGATCTTGCCAAGCACAGAGGTAAGACTGACTGTCCTGTAGTTCCCTAGGGCTTCCTTTCTTCCCTTTGTAAAAATGGGAGTTATGTTTCCAGAACCTCTTCCAGGCTGTGGGAACCACACCAGACTGCCACAACTTCTCCAGTATGATGGACAGTAGCTTAAAAACTTCATCTGCCAGTTCCCTCAGGACCCACAGATGTATTTCATCAGGTCCCATTGACTTGTGCACCTTAAAATTTCTTAGAAGTTCCTAAACCTAATCTTCTCCTACAGTGTGCAAAAGGTATACTTTATCCTTTCTGGAGAAGGACATATTCAGAATCATATTTTTGCTGGCTTGCTTTACACTTGTGTCGAGTTTCAAATGAAGATTTCTTTACTGTTGTAAACTCAGTGTCTGTGCCCTGAGAGAACAAGTTGCAGTGAGGACACCATCACTGGAATCTTCTATGACTCTGGCTTTGTCCTCTCCTGAAGAGCTGCCTCAATCTTGCTGACCTCTGACACTAACTGTTTTGACTCTGTTGGTGATGTTTGGTGGTGCAGGAAGAAGAGCATACAGAAGGCCGGTGGAAGTCTGTCCATCTCATTTGTATGTATTTACTAGCTGTTCACTAAACAGAGAGTTCCATTATTCATTGTAATGTGGTGTAACACATCAGCTTGACCTTCTAGATCTTTTATGTTCTGCAACTGTGCCAACATATGATCTCACCTTGTTAGTGGGTGTTCTTTAATGTATTTGAAAACTTACTGAACTGCACACCTGGTGTAAATCGGGTAGCTCCATCTGAAATACTGGGGCTGTGCCAGTCTGTGCCACTTAAGTGTATGACCCAATGAAAGGACAAATTCTTTTTTTTCTTTTTCTTTTTCTTTTTCTTTTTCTTTTTCTTTTTCTTTTTCTTTTTCTTTTTCTTTTTCTTTTTCTTTTTCTTTTTCTTTTTCTTTTTCTTTTTCTTTTTCTTTTTCCTCTTCCTCTTCCTCTTCCTCTTCCTCTTCCTCTTCCTCTTCCTCTTCCTCTTCCTCTTCCTCTTCCTCTTCCTCTTCCTCTTCCTCTTCCTCTTCCTCTTCCTCTTCCTCTTCCTCTTCCTCTTCCCTTCCCTTCCCTTCCCTTCCCTTCCCTTCCCTTCCCTTCCCTTCCCTTCCCTTCCCTTCCCTTCCCTTCCCTTCCCTTCCCCACATCTCTTTCTATGAAGGTTACTCATCAAGAGTTCCTCAGCAGATCGTGAAGACCAAATTGTAAGGTTACTAGATTGTGAGTTGACACTTTTGGACTCTGAGTATCCCTGTCCTGTGGTTCTTGTAATCATTTATACTTTATGCAGGACATGTATAAAATGGTATAAAAAGGAGAATGTATGTGTTTGAAGTTCCCTTTCTAGAAATATAAAATATTTCTAAGAAAAAGAGCAATCAGGCTAATAAAATCAATGCTGGCATGATGAAGAAAGTTAGAGGAGATAACAAACAAGAAGACTCGTCTTCTATAAGTGACTCATCTATTTTTGTTAAACATGAGTGACACAGGTCAGGAAAGCACTTGTAAACAGCTAAAACTTCCACCCTGCTCTGAATACACTCTGTGCGTTGCAGGTTGAAGCATACCTCCTCACTGCCTTCTGGCTTTTCAATAGCTGCATTGTGGAGAGAACTTAACTGTTCTCAAGCTTAACTGTTCTTGGATCTTTCTCTGGGGGAATCCTCTGTTGCAGCTGCAAGTTTCCTCTGCTCCAACAACACACTCCAAATCCTCTTATATCGTGCTTGGAATAAATATGGTCTGTCTGCCAGCATGACTCAGCTGTAAACACTGTCCCTGTGCAATTTTGTGAGCCTTTGAGGAGAGGGTGGCATTCCACAAACCCTCTCTATCTGTGGTAGGGTCTCAGAAACTCGGAGGTTCTTGGAGATTCAGTTCTCAAAAATATCTGGAATTTGTTATTGCTGTTTTTCATTTGCTTTATACTTCTGGGTTGAGAAACTGCCAAAATACCATGAGTGGCAATCCTCGTAGTTCTTTTCTCATGAGATTTCCTTTTTTTTCTTCCCTGATCTCATGCAATTCCCCACCCATTTTTTCCATGCCCAAATGATCCAGATAATTTGGACAAGAACTGACAGTTCTGAGTGCTTATCCAGAATCACAAGGCAGTAATTTTCTTATTCATTCATTGTTATAATATGTGTTTACAGACCTATGTGAATAAAGCAAACAGTTATCTTTCATGTAGCTATTCATTTAACTTCAAAAGTGTATTTCATTTCATTCATTGTACACTTTTATTGAACTGAGTTTTTTGAGGTTCTTTGAAGAGTTCTTGTGAAAAATGAATTACTTTTGTGTTAGTTTGAATTTTGAACTACTTTCCCAAAGCTTCAGCTGCATTGTCAAAAGCAATGTGACTTTTCAAGTTTACATTCAAATGTGCAGTTTGTACTGTGCTCTGATGCTAATTAGGTATGTAACTGTACATGAAGGTGATGTATATTTCATACAGTACTTCACTGCAATAATAGTCTATCAAAGGCATTCACAAATGTTTAGAGTTAAAGCAGAGATGAAGATTCTGTAAACGGTCCTCAGGTATGTTGAAAAACAGCAATAGAGAAATTGATTGTTTAATGGGTTTATTGAAATTTGCATAGTAAGCTCAAATATATATCTTTACTTTTGGGGAGAGGGGGGTGGGAGGTGGAGAGGGAAGACATTTCAGACCCTCTTAAGAAAATGAGGATCTATAGCTTTCTATTGTGAAAAACGGTGCCTGAATTTGCAAGCCTTGAAGAAGAAAATGATGTTTAGGTTGTGTCACAATTCCACAGGCATTTTTCTTAGTGACAAAATCAATTTAAGATGTCCCTTGCCCTTCCTTACAACACCAGCTGCTAATTTCTACTCTCTGACCTTTCAGCTGTTCTGATACAATTAGTGATGCAGATCCTTGATTAATCCTTTTCAGTCAACTCTTTTTATCCTGATGGAATATCTTTGATCTTCATCTTTTTCCTGTTTTGATTCCTCTGTCTTTATGACACTGCAGCAGTGGGAATTCTGCAGAAGCTGAGCAGGATCCTGGCTTTGCTGCAGAGGTTTGATTTGAACATGCCTTAAGGCACTAGAACTAGGCTTTGGTCATTCCTAGACCCTAAATTGGAAAAGGGAAATAAGGAGGTGCAATTTTGATATTCTTCTTTTTAAAATCAGTACTGAACTTGTATTTCATGTTTGGATACTGTAGCTCATGATAAACAGGACAGTGAAAAACTATGCTGCATTGAGTGGCCTTTTTTTAGGAGAACATAATCTTAAATACGAGTGCTTTGGATCTAACTCAGACACGGTCTGCTTCTGACACGTAGCAAGTCTAATTCATTCCTGCTACAAATGGCTTGTGGTAGTCAATCCTGCACCTAGTCGTAAGTTGTTAGATGACTGCTCTGGAATAGAGGCAAGAATTAATTAAGAATTGCTGACAAGAACTTATTTCTACACTCAACAGTTCTTAGTCAAGTCTATGGCAAAATTCCTTTTGGCTTTTATATTAACAGAATAAAATTAGTATTCCTTGTTGTTTTCTGTTGGTGTGTTTTTTGTGGTTTTCTTAATAGATTTTGTTTCCTTCACTGACCCTGAGTCACAGCTCTTCCAGTATTTCCTCATCTGACCCAGCTTTCAGAGTCCTAAATTTTCTGCCCAGCACAACAGAATCTCTTTCAGGAATCTGAAGGACAAGTGTAATATTTCATGTGTACCTTGTAGAGGAATGGGGCAGGTGGGAGTAATTCATCTGAGGTGAAAATCAGAAGAAATGGTAGTAGATAAATATCTAATGCATTTGTCTGGTAGATTGTTGGTATGTAAATGTTTACTACTGAAACTTCTGTAATATTCAATTATTAAAGTTCACAGAACCCTACACATTTTCATAGCAGTTTTTTATAACCAAGGTGACCAACAGACAAAGTGATGCAAAGCTTTAGGGAGCATCAAGGACAGGCTCCTCTGTGAAGGGAAGGTGAGCCAAGGTGAGCCAAGAGTCGAGTCAAATCAAGACCAGCAAGCTGCCCCACTGTTCCCAAACAGGCCCAGTATTGGTAACCACAGGTAGACAACAGTCCTGATCAATAAGTCCATAGAAATGAGGAGGGTCTGAGATCAAATCAGAAAGTCAAATCAGTGTGTTGGGATCAGGGCCAGAATCAGTGAGTAGGAGACTGGGTGCAGGTGTACCAAAAACATAGCTCAGGTGGGCAGCAAGGAAAATGGCCTGATCCTAGAAGCAGCCCCCAGTGCAAAGGAGAGGCGTGCCCTAATAAGGCTCCACAAGGCTAGACAGCTCCTTCTCTAAAGCTATTCTTTCACAAGCCTGAACAAGTGGATTACATGGTTCTAATACATATCATGCATATATCTGACCTTCCTGTCAACCCAAGCAGTGAAACTCTTTGGGAAGGGGAGATGCAGTCAGGGTCCTGACACAAGACTTTTAAGGAGCCACAATCTTTATTTATCAAATAAAATCACATGATGATATATACAGAAAAAAATGTACAAGCTTTCAAATTCATCAACATTTCTGTCCACACACTGCATCTCACCTCACCTTGTCTCACTTCTTCCTACTCCTGTGGTTAAGAATGGCAAAATAAAATGCTGCTTCCCACAGTCATGGAAGTGAGGGCTATCAGATGTTGAACTTAAGAAAAAACAGGATCATTGTTATGTTGCTTGTTGAATTCAGTGAAATATTTCAGTTCCTTGATGGTACTGAGGTTAAAATTATTATGATATAAGATTATGAGTAGTAAGTGAAAATAATATTAAGGTGTTACAAGGTTTCACAACATTTTGCTTTGGAGTCTGTGTTTAGGTCAAGAACCAAGGGATTCCTAATCCTCTAGAGTCTTTTTCATCTGAAAAGAATAAAGAAAATCATTCATCTCTCTCTTTTTCAATAAAAGGGTGTAATCAATGGGGAACCTGCCAGCTGCCCGCTTGAAAGATATAACATTCCTGTTTGTGATGGCAGGAGAGACATAAAATCTTCACAGTCCTTGGCATACCTTCCTTGTTGGTCTTGGCACCTGTGGCAATGCCATTTCACCCAGAAAACCGCCGTCTGTTTCAGTGTGGCAACCATGCACACTAGCCAGGGATAATTTTGAATTTGAAAAGAGATAATCTTTACTTTTTTTTTTTTTTTTTCTCTTATAAACAACAACAACAACAAACTTTTAAAAAGAGAGATTTTTGTTTTAGTAAAATTAAAAAATGAAAGAGATATACGAATAGTGTAAATTCTTTGAGAAACACAGAGTTCTAATTGTTGGAATGGAAAAATCAACTATTTAAGAAATGTAAAAACCCACTTTTTTATTTCAACTTTGAAATATAGTGGCTCTCTGAGCCAGGACACACAAATTTTAGCTTTACCTTCTAGGGTTTGGCATCTCATGTATCCTGGCAATTAGTTTGGCCTGAACTGTAAAATTCTGGGCCTGAGCTTGATTAAGAGAACATTTATGAATAACATCCTCAGAAAAATTAAGGCCATGGCCAGGACCAGGCCACAGTCACAGTGAAGTAGGTATGTTCTATGGCTAAACTGTTCCATAAAACAGAAGAATCAGGCAGCTCATAACTCTTTACATCGATAGAAGTCATCACTCTTCTTTCACAACTTGCTAAGCCCAATTGGAAATTCCTGAAATTTTCATTTCACTTTGTTCTAAGCACATTTGCCAATTTCAGTGGAAAACACCAGGCATGGTGGTATATTTATGAATATGATGCTATTGACATGATGGATGAATCATGGTTTTGCACGGGGAGGAAAAGACCAACCTATTTAATCCTCTTTTAAAAAATGGAAATTAAAAAGGCTCTTACCTATGTAAGGTCAGATCCTGCCACCCCTAGTCCCCCTGATATAACTGAGGAAAAAAGAGACCACCCACCTTGTAAGTATTTGGATCTTTTCAAATTTTGATAGCCCTTTATTGCAAATGTTTTTTTCAGTTACCAGTGCTCTTAATTATTTCACAGATATGTGCTGGGATCAGTCTGGCTACTGAACTGGTTCTTTGACAGCAAGCAGGTTGAACTGACCTTAAGGAGCTGGCTTACCAGAAAAGTCTTCATTGTGAGGTCTTCCCAGTGGAGCACTCCTTGCACCTTGTACCAGTCTTTGAATAGATCCAACCACAAGAGGCATAGTAAGGGTGTTGATGCTCACCAAATGCACATGCTTACAAAGTCACGTCACCTTAAATTAGGGGCACTGTCAAAAACCTTTTAGAGAGGCAGTACCAAGTTTGCTATTTCTATCCATTAGTTTCTCCCTCCCATTGGAAGGACCTTTGCTGAATGAGAAGTGAAGGAGTACTTCTCAGGCACTACAGAATAATTAATTTTGATGATTGTTCTCATGCTGGGCCCTGTACAGCTGGTCCTTCTACCCTCTAGTCAGAGGTTCTCTGGCAAGAGGCAGAACAGATTTTGATAATGTCCTTCTAGCAACAAAAAATACACCCAGAGAGAAATTCTGGTTGTGCAAAAAAATGCCACAGCTTCTTCCACTAGAAGATGAAGTTACAAGTAATGTGCAAACACACTTCAAGTCAAAGACATGGTTTATGTGGCCTAAACTGCCACTTTTATGTTAGGAACTTTTTCTAGATAAGTTTTATAGAGTCTTTCTGTGCTCAGTGAAAAGAAATTGTTATTCTCAGGAAGTACTTCATGTCTTAGAATACTTCACCCAGATAAAAGGGCTCTGGGACATACAGGTCCGTTCTTTGACACAAAGTCATTGCGTTCCAGTGAGGCTCCTTGCTCTTGAAGCCTGGAAAAAAGAATCCCACCCTTAGTATGAAAGATGGGATACAGTCAGAGGTATCAGAAAATAATACTGCAATAAACTGTATACTGTAAAATAAACTGTAAAAAACTAGGTTTTTAAAAGGTGGGATTTATTTATTTATTTATTGTCTAATGTTCCAATGTCCCACTGAAAGGAAAGGTATGCTATTATGCAGGAGGTCACAGATATCCCTGAGGTTCCTCTACCTTCTAACGTGTCAAAAGTTCATTTTCATAACCAAAGTTTCAAAAGTATCTCAGGTCCATTCATGAGGTTTTACAAACTTACTCATACCAGAACCTTGTATGCCAGAACTGCTTCCCAGGTGTTCCCTTGTAGACTGAAAAGGATAGTTCCCACAATATTAGTGTCAAGACATTAGTTACATCTATTTTTGTTCTGCAAACAATTTCAAGAAGAGCAAGAAGTTATTTTGCTCCAAGGGGCATATATCTCTGTTCTTGTCAGTAAGCCAAAATTTTCTAGAAACAGATGGAGTTCCTAGCTTTCCACTAAGCGCTTCTGAGAAGCAGCTCAGTCTTGGTCTTGTGACTTTATTTAACTTTCTAGTGGCCAGCAAATGAAATCCAGTAAAAGAACTTTTCTGTGCTAGATGGAAGAGTTGACTAAGCTAGGGCAGACAGTATAGGCAGAATATATGCAGAGTATATCTAGAAATTAGAGACATTTTCAAAATGTCTGAAAGACATGTTTGCTAAGGTGCCTTATCCAAAGCTCACTACTGGGCTGTCCAACAGAATTTCAAGGGAACAACACAACCCTTGTACACTGCAAAAGAAGTAAGGCAGAGTCTCAGAGAAGGATCATTCCAGAGTGTCATGAAATCATAATGCATATCAAGGGGAAAATGGGGAAGCCTTGATACAAATCTTTTATTGCATACAATGAGGTAACAATACTCCTTCCCAAACTGTGGCAGGACTCTGGTCATCACAGAAAGAATGTTGCAAACACAGAGAAAATGGTTCATAATTGAAAATCAAGTCTGCATGGCTGAAACTGACACTTTCTTACTCTGATATGTGAAAAATATTTGTCTCCTGCCTAACCATCATACTGCTAGCTGTAAAGACATGCTAGAAGAAAACTGTTCTAGGCAGTGTAGTTAAAAGCATGCCATTTGCTTCAAAAGTTGTTCATTCTGCACGATCCATTAAGTCAACCTGGAAATTAACTGATTCCATTATTTTCTCTTTCCTGTTTGTAAGAGTTTTGTATGAGTTCTAGCAAATATTCTCATGTATTTACTTGTATTTTATATGAGATTTTCTAATGAAGTAAATATTATTTTAATTATGTAGCACTTTTCAGTAATTACTTCTATAATCTGTTTCTTTTATAATCCCAGACTCTAAGACTATCTATAGCTATCTACGCTGGTATAACTTGCAATGTTCCATACCAAACAACAAAAACTGTGCCTTCAGGTCTTCAGTTAAAAGCCTGAATGCATTTTTCAAATACACTTGGGGTATTTAGATGCCTGGCTTCAAAAAAATGAGTGTAAATTGTATGACAGGTTTCTTTGCAGCTTGCAAAACACTGGGTTTAAGTACACATAGTTAATCTAGGAAAGATTTTTCAGAAAGTTTTTCTCTTATAAAACATTTCCAACTTTCTTCAAGAAGAGATGTGAGATCAAAAATAGATGGTGCATTAGTTGTCATCTATACGAAGGTTTGTTTGAACATAATTCTTGTGTAAAAATATTTGAAATGAAATATTGGATCTTCTAAGTCTTAAGACCAGTCAAAGAAGTTGTTTCACACACAAGGTGTATTTACCAAGATTTCTTTTGAACTTGCACTGATTATAACTCCTCACCAACATATAAATTGCTGATAAACTGAGTGCTCAAACCACAACAACAATCTTCTATAGAAAGATCATAGAACTGCATATAATATACCAGCTTTAAAGGAAGACTGATAATTTTATTTTTTGTTTTGAAAATTTTAATTGAAAACTGTTTTAAATCTTAGATATCATTTTCAATAGAAAAAGTGTTTTAAAATTCTACAAAATTCTTTTCAAATGGGTGGACCTTGACAAATAAGGTATCTGACTTGTTTATTTAATGTAATCCTTGAAGGATATGAAGGGCTTTTGCTCACTGAAGTCAGTGTAGAGTCTTTCTGAGTTTCAGACAATTGTAGTTCCTATTTTAGCAGAATTAGTTAAGAATACTACTTCAAGCATCATCGGTTGTTTGTTTGTTTGTTTGTTTATATGAGTATATAAATAAGTACATATTTGATTTTCATCATCCAAAAATATCTTGAAAAAATAATTTCATAAAGATCAAAGATAAAAAGAAATAGCCTTAATCCTCAAGCATAATACTTAAAAACTCTTGAAAGTCAACTGTTCCACAGACAGACTTTGGGATTATCAACCTTTGATATCAGAAATAGTAGTACGACACCTCCCAATGTATTTCATAATTATATATTTGTTTACAAACCACTCCCTAACCTTGTTTGTAGTTTGAAGGTTGATAATAATTACAAAACTCTAATGCTATCAAAACTCTGTTGTGCAATAAGGAAAGAATAATAAACAATAACTCACTATTATCTAAAATTTAAGAACAACATATTGTTTTGGTTAAAGCAACATCCTCAAAGTGAAATTGTATGCTTGTATGTTTGGAGGAAAAAACAGTTCCATAAAAGTGCCTTTTTTGTCAGATAGTGCAGGTCTATTTGCCTTCCTGGAATAAAGGCATACAAATACTCAGAAAATCAGATACATTCCAACTCAGATATCTGCTGATAGTAAGCATTTTGTCTTTTTTTGTCATAATTATGCTTTCCCTTCTGAGAGGTATGTACTCTGGATATGCCTACATGGGCACAGCTTTTGGTAAATTTGACCTAAATTTAACACTGAAGTAAGTGACACGAATTTGTAATATTGCATATGAAACACATTCAGATTGCAGACCATTCTCTATAATTAACAATCCAGTTCTCCTCATGGCAATCTCCACAGAAAACTCTTCTTGAGAGTCATTTTTGTTGTTGTTTTTTTGTTGTTGTTGTTGGTTTTTTTTATGTAGAAGAGGGATAAAGGGTATAAGAATGTCATACAAAGGGCTTAGAATAATTGGTCCAAAAAAAGTCAGCTATTTTGTAGAACATTAATTTTATTAGTATGACACCATGACACTTAAAGCATTTTGCTCTGTCCCTGTAAGAGGCAGCTGGGCCTTTTTCCAGGTTTTGAAGGATGATCGCATGTAAATACTTGCTCACCACTTGCCCAGGGAAGAAAGGAGATGGATGGGAAGTAATGTTGGTAGACGGGGTGGGTTGCTATTTACAAGGATTTGAATTTCCCACCTTTACAAAACCTGGGTGGGAAGGAGGGATGGGAATCTACTGTATGCATGTACTTTAATTTCCACAGAATGTGAAATAACACAACCACAGAATAAGAAAAAAAAAAAAAAAAAAGTGTTGTTGTCCCTTTTCTTTGGCTTTGGGGTTCAAGGGTTTGGAGGGAGTCTTGATGCTGTGCCAGAGTTGCTCAGCAACAGAAAAAACATTGATGTGATACCAGGGCTGCTCTAGATAGAAGTGCAGAGCACAAAACTATACAAGCTGCTAGGGGGAAGTTAACTCCATTTCAACCAGATCCACAGAATCACAGAGTCATCTAGGTTGGAAGAAACCTCCAAGATCACCTACTTCAACCTCTGACCTAACACTAACAAGTCCTCCACTAAACCATATCACTAACCTCAACATCTAAACATCTTTTAAAGACCTCCAGGGATGGTGACTCGACCACTTCCCTGGGCAGCCCATTCCAATGCCTAACAACCCTTTTGGTAAAGAAGTTTTTCCTAATATCCAACCCAAACCTCCCCTGTTGCAACTTTAGCCCATTCCCCTTCATCCTGTCACCAGGCACATGGAAGAATAGACCAATCCCCACCTCACTACAGGCTCCTTTAATGTACCTGTAGAGAGTGATAAGATTATCCCTGAGCCTCCTCTTTTCCAGACTGAACAATCCCAGCTCCCTCAGACAATCCTCATAAGACTTGTTCTCTGGACCCCTGACCAGCTTCGTTGAAATATATTAATATGCTTCTCTATAGTAATATTACTATAATGTCTTGTATCAGTAAAAATATAAATAATAACTCTTGTATCAATACATAACTCTTGTATGAATAAACAAACAAAAAAATAGTAATTGCAAATACAGGCTGGGAAGAGAATGGTTTGAGAGCAGCACTGATAAGGAGGACCTGGTTGATGAGAAGCTCAACATGAGCTTGCAATGTGAATTTGCAGCCCAGAAAGACAACCATATCCGGGGTGGCATGAAGAGACGTGTGGTCAGCAGGTCAATAGAGGTGATTCTTCCCTCCTACTCTGCTCTTATGAGTACCCCACATGGAGTACCATATTGAGCTCTGGCCAACAAGAAGGACACGGGGATGTTGAAGCACATTTAGAGGAGGGCCACAAAGATGATCAGAGATCTGGAGCCCCTTTCCTATGAAGACAGGCTGAGGGAGTTGGGGGTGTTCAGCCTGGAAAAGAGAAGGCTCCAAGGAGACCTTATAGTGGCCTTCCAGTACCTAAAGGGAGCCTACAGAAAAGCTGGGAAGGGACTCTTCACCATTGAGTGAAGTGATATGACAAGGAGAAATGGCTTTAAATAAAAGAGGGTAGATTTAGCCAGGATATTAGGAAGAAATTCTTTACTCAGAGAGTGGTGAGGCACTTGCATAGGTTGCCCAGAGAAGTTGAGACTGCCCCATCTCCTGAGGTGTTCAAGGCCAGGTTGGATGGGGCTTTGAGCAACCTGTTCTGGGAGATGTCCCTGCCCATGTCATGTGGACTGGAATTGGGTGATCTTCAAGGTCTCTTCCAAACCAAATCATTCTTTGATTCTATGATAATAATAGTGATGCTAATCATATATATAAATAATACTTGTTTAAATATCGCTACGTTCTTTGTTTTGAGCACCTCATTTAGCAACAGACAATTATGTGTTCTGTTAGAAAGCATTTGCATTCATCATATGTAAGTAACTCACCTTTTAACTTGCCTGAATATGACAATTCTCCCTTTTAAGAACGTCTGTGATATTATATATTCTTCTCTCATCCTTAGGCATTTATTTCATCCCTTGTTACTTATTTCTTCTGTAAATTGAAATAATCCTTTCTTTTTCACTGATTTTCTGAACCTAAAAGCTAGCTTATATCTCTGATGAGGCAGAAATTATTGTAGATGAGACCACACTTGATATGTGTCTTTATACCATTTTCTGCATTATTTATTACATGTGTCCTAAGATTGCCCAGCTCTGTTGTCTAACAGCTAAACAATACCCTCTCTTGCTTTGAGGGGGAAAAAAATACACTAAACAGAAACCCCAAAGTATTTCACATTTACTCATAAAAAATAAAAAAATAAAATAGCAAAAGCAGATGGACTATTTGAATAGCCCTAATAGCCCTAACCATTATGCTTCAGTGTCAGAACTTTTGGTTTGTCTTTCACGGGGTGCACCCATTGCCTTAGTGTCCCAAACCATCAGCCTGCAGGCTCATGCCAACCCATAAAGAATGAGAGGCATTGCTTTTCAAACTTATTTATTTTTTTTTTTTTAGAGACAGTTTTATTCCCCAACTTTAAGTAAGCATTTTGAAGCTTCTCTCATTCTTATAGCAAGCTGCTTCCCATCCAGAAGAGTGAGGTACAGAAAAAAATTATACTCTAATAGGATTGTGTTAATCTTTTTTTTTTTTTTTTTTTTAGAATTAAAAACTGCCTCTCAGTAGAGAAATGTATCCTTCTAATAGCAGTGGCTAGGGAAGGCATAGGGAGTCATTAAATCAGTTCATAATACAGGGCATGAGATAGACTTTGCCTTCCTCAACAGCTCTAATTTTCCAAGGTGATTTAAAGTGTATGTGTGAATTAAGACTATGGAATTCAGGACCAGAAAATTGTACAAATCAAATTGAAATCTGTCTTTCTTTTATCTCTTTCCCCATATATATGTAATTTATTTATTTTTATCCTCAGCTATTTACAATATAGGTCACTAAGGGATGGCTGGAGGAGGATGGAACTACAATGATAGTCTGGGATTTGGGACTACATTCAGCTCCTTTCATTTCCATAACTTCTGTTAAGTTCTTGATTGAGGGCTATGCTCCCCATTAGTCAGATATACTTAAGAATTAAATATTCTATAAAATGACAAATACTTTACTAGTGTTCTGATACTTGCAAGTCTTAGCTCTTCACCTCAGAAACAAAAATAAAATTTCTTTCCTACTTTACAGAGTAGAAAACACTGGAAAGATGGTAAAGAGCTTGGAATTGTTCCACTCCAGCTCATTTTGACAGCACAGAAAAAATTGAAGACAAGTGACTATGAATTTTCATAAAAAAGGGGTAGCTGGGTAGAGGAAGAAGACTCAGATTAGCACTTTCACTGTGGAATAATAATAATAATAATAATAACAACTTTGTTCCTTATCCACCTGAAAAGGTAGCAACCAGCTGACCAGGCAGCATGTGCATACCACTAAGGCATATGCCAGGCCACTGTGGAGAGGGGAAGGAAGGGAGGTGCTGTGGGTGTAATAAAGAAGGGGGAAATGAAGAATATAGAACAGGGCATAAATCCATAGGAAAACAGGCATCCAGAGCTGTTCTGTTCACATTTTTTTTTCTATTGTTTTGGGATTGTTGATGCTGCAGAAACCACTTTCTGTGAGAGATAAGAGTAAGCAGAGTGAAAAGTATGGCAGTTGCTAACTTGAAACTTATAAAGCAGAGAAGCAGCTCCACAGTTGGTTTCTGTGTGAGTGAAGGACCCAGGCAGAAGGAAGGCAGCTGCAGTGCTGCCCTGAAATTGTGTGAGATAGATGCTAGCTGTCTGGGAATGGGAGAGGGGATACAGCTGCAAGCCTTATGTTTGGTTTGTGAGGCTTAATGGTTCTCCTGCATATTTGGGGCCCACCAAAAAGCAGCCAATGCCATCTATACTCTCTCGTTTTCCTCAGGGGTGAAATAAGGACAGGCTTTCAGTCAGACCTTACCGTGTTTCCCAGCTTTTGTGGGTTTCAGTCAGACCCTTGTAGTTTTGTGGAGGGTATTTTTTTCACTGTGGTTTGAATACTTAAGAAATGTACCCTGATGTACCATTGTAATTTCTATTGGTTTGCATGTCAGCCTGATTATATAACCCCCCTTGTTTTGCCTTCTAAATGCAAGGAAGTCCATTAGACAGTGTGTAAGATTCACCCCCTTGGTCTCTTTTGTAGCCGTAGGGAGGGTAGGGAAAAATGCTATTGTGTGAAGGAATAACTGATTCTTGGTCAGACGTAGTGATGCATGTCACATTGTTGGAGAAAAGCAATGGGAGCCCTGGTTTAAACACATGAAAATATTTGGATCCACTGCCAAGCCCCTTCTGTGCCCTTTGTTCACGCAGAAGCCTGAAGTGGCAGCCTCTGCTTCTGAGGCTACAGGCTCTGCAGGGCAGCTAGGCCAGGATATTTTTGTATATCCATCACTTAATATCAGCTGTTTACCTCACTCCGTGAACAACATCAGTCAGCTCCTCTCTGGGGTTCACTCCTCTCTGGTGTTTGCACTGTGCTGTGGCTTGACAATGCAATTGAGTATATGCTCACATTTGACACAAATGAGATCATTACAGTGCAGTTAGTACACCACTCATAGGCCTAGTGGTGCAAATATTCTTGGAAGCACGATCTACCCATGAAACATTTAGCCTCCCAAGTGGGTGAGTACAGCTCTAGCAGCTCCCTTGGGTTTGCACAGATATACGGCAGTTGAGGATCAATCCAGAAAAACCATCTTTCCCACCCCTTTCTTCCATTGTCATGGAAACACACATTTTTTTCAATTTTTATGAAGACACACTTATCAGGATTCCTTCTTTACAAAATGAAACAATTGTTTTTCCATTATACTGACATTTTTCTCTGTGGGAACTGCAAGGGAAAGAACTCTGCCAAATATATCCTGCTTTTACTTCTGTTTTAACATATGTTGTCTTGAAACAGAGAGAGGTCTCCTATGCCCAAACATGATTAAATACCATATAAGTTAAGTCTTTTTGAGCAGAGTGCATGTTATAAAAGCCACTGTGAGTCAACAGCGATTTTAAAGCCCTGGTTTTGTGTGGTCCTTGTTTGGAGAGTATTAGGCATAAAGTTGTCATACTGGAGCTCTAATGGGTGCACTCAGTAGGTGTGATTTATGGGACTTGTTGCCTTCTGAGAATGAAGTCATGTAGTGTTTCAGGGTTGTCCTGAAAATGAAGCAATTAAATTTAGTCATCTTTCTTCTAAAGGTGTCCTGAGTGGGGATGAGTGAAAGTGAGGGAAAACATAGAGTGGGGGGTGGGGGAGAGAGGTGATTAGATATCTTGTGTTGATGAATGCTTATAAGACTTTTTCTTAAGTATTTAATTGAATTTCATTTGCTGAAGCCTAGTACTACATCTGGAGGCAAAGAGCACATCTTTTACTTTCCAGTTCTATTTATATGTCTGTGAAGTAGATCATTGTAATCTATACAGATGGGCAATAACTACAAAGTTATTGCATAATTTTTCAAAATTTTATGATTGCCTTTCCTACTTCCTCTTAGAATAATGGTTCTACTGTACAGCCTGCAGACCATCCACTATATCTTTCGTACATTTTACCACTTCAGCAGATTTTAATTTATTGGAGACACACTAGAAGTGGTAGGTAAACAATCTACAGAACGAATCCAATTTATAAGACAAGGAAGACTTGAACTGGTATTAAGTTGCTTTGGAGATCACTTGGTGAATGTGAGCATATATGATTTTTCTTCTCTCTGACTTGGCAGCAAAGGGCAGTGAGCGTGTGTGGGGAGGAAGTCAACTGAAAGCCACCCACCGCCAGCTTTACAGAATATAGAACAGGTTTGTGATAGGATGTCTATTGGGATGGAAAGTGTTTTGGGACAATTTGCAGGTTTAAACCTGCTTCAGGGAAAGTTTCAGACCTTTTGTGAGAAATCCAATCCACTTTCAAAGGGGTGAAGCAGGCTTGATGTTGCCACCCTGGAGCTAGCTGGAGTAGTCTGACCTGGGACTGTCATTTATTTCCAGACCCCGCACCTCAACCTCTCTGCTCCCCCTGCCCCCAGATCCAATCTGTTCTACATACATTTCTGAAATAATGAATTGCAACAGTTTTTCCTGAGTTGTGATTATGAGTAAACCAATTTGTGACGGCACATACATTTAGGTCAATGGAAGCCTTTGAGTTGATAAAATGAGTATTGGATGTGTCCCTAAAACAACTGTGTTTAAATCCTAGCCACAATGAAGCTGATGGCAAAGAGAAGTTTGAAATTCACCCTGGTGTCTATGCATCACCTGGTATATTGGCAAAGATTATCTGCTTCCCCTGAAGGCAAAGCTAAGTGCTTTTGAACCACATGCTGTTTTCTTAGTCTGACTTTTGAAACCTGCTCCAATTCAGTCTGTGATCCTGAGAACCACTGATAATGAACAGTAGGAATGCCAGTCGAGCTGGTCTTTGAACCCCTTTCTGGGACTGGTTTATGATTACATGATTTACTCGCAAAATCAAAGACCTTTGACCTAAATATTCAGAAATATATTTGCTTTTGTGAGCCCAGCTAGAAATTTCTCAGAGACACCTGATTTTCAAGAAGTTTCATGCAGCTGATGATCTTGCCTTCTAAAACTGCTTAATGTTGTATACTCAAAAAATTGGATATCTCAGTCCCATTAGGTAAAACACCCTTTCATTTATGATTTTTTTTTTACAGCACACAACACCTATGAAAGCTTATACTGTAGAAGTATGCTTTGGGGTTGTATTCCCATTCATCTTTGATCGATCTTCCTAAATAAAACTACTAGGAGTATTAACTGATTATGGTGACAAAAGTGGTACTGTAATCTGGTTTTGCTAGCACAAAAGTTGTATATCCTCATCCTGCAACAATGGATTTTTATCAATATTGTCTGATTTTCATTCGAACCTGGGATAAAAAAAAATAATAAAAAAAATAAAAACATTGTTTATTCCATATTTTTGTGATAATTCCTGTCTTATCTAGTAGTATAAAAAAATTTGACCCCTGTTACCCACTTTGAATAAAGGACATCTGTTGTGTTTTGTTCGCCTTTCCCTGAAGCGTAAGAACTGGCTTAGCTAATGAATTGTCTCAACAAAGTGCAAGTACATACTTAGCATTGCCCCACTTACTTCATAATACTATTGTGAACAGAACTGTAGAAAATGCTTTAAAGGAATTTTTGTTGTTTTGTGTTGTTGTTTTTTTTATTCTAGTTAGCAGCTTAAAATTAGAAGAAAAAATACAGTTGGCAGTTTCACAGTCTTCCAGGGGCCTAGTGTCTCCTGACTGAAATCTCAGCCTTCAGCATGAATCTTGTGCAGAGCAGAGGAAGGTAAATCTGTCTAACCTTCGCCCTTGCTGCAAACACCAAAACTTATATCATCAGCATTCCAAGTCATAAGTTTCCCTTTCACATGCATATGACTGTTCCTTCATATGAAGTCAAAAGCATTTCAGATTTTTTCAGCATTTCATTTCCCCATCTCTTCAAAAGATTTTACTTTTGCTTTTTCCTCTTTCTGTTTTTTTTTTTTGTTTGTTTGTTTGGTTGGTTGGTTGGTTGGTTGTTTTGTTTTGTTTTGTTTTAATACTCTGGCATAGTCAGTTGTTTCACCATATGGAATCACTTCCACCTCCTTATCCCCTGTACACACTTTCCCACTCAACATGATGACATGTGACCACTCAACTCATAAACAGGAGTTAGGGAAACAGAGGTTAAACCACGGGCACCAAAAGTGGTTTTGAGAATGCAAATGTGGAAAAAGTGGGATAATCCACAAGCATGTGGCTTGTTACCATCTGCCTTATGCTCTGAATGTATAAGCACATTCACCCAGAGTTTACAATTGAAGAGATACCATGTTTTTCTTCCTGGTAAAATACTGTGCATTTTGGCTTGAAATCATACTTGCTTCCCTTCCCGTGGTGAGATTACAGGTGCTGCAAGCTACTATTATGGCTGATCTTTTTCAATAAAGATTCCACACAGCCAGGATACTAAACACACAACTCAGCTTGATCATGATGAATCGCCTATAATCCATCCCACATTCATCTTTTTCCTCCTGCAGCCCCATCTAGTGGTACACTGCTTCTGTTCATCGGCCATATCTCCTACCTACGTAAGTATGTGAATGAAAAATGCGTAAGTAGATGTATACATAGATGTAGAAATACATATAAGAAAATGCATAGCTTAACACACGTATATACATAACGGATCATATTTCAAATGACACTTGGCATTACTTGGGCATTGTTTAGGTGCCTGAGAACTGCCATGCTCAGGTAGGACAAGCTTACCCTACGGTGGCAGTGAGCTGAGGTAGCCCAGCCTCTGAGACATAGGGAAAAGTCCATCCTCTGGGTAGTTGGGTACAGATTCTGTCACCAACTCGGCCTGCCTCAGGCTGTCTGCACCAACACCCCAAGCTTACAAAAACCCCAACACCCCAACACCACAAAAAGCTTACTTTTCAGAAAGCTAATTCCCAGTAGATCATGATGGTTGCCAAGTGCAGTTGAAAAGAGGGATATTTATATCTCTTAAAAGGAGTGGAAGGTAGCATCTACCAAAATGGTGTAACGTGTACTAGCAGCATAAAAGCCAGGCTGTTGAATATAGAAGAAGCCCCCACCTTTTGCACTTTTACTTGGTTTTGCTGTAAATGTCCATCCCAAAGATGAACACTCCAACCAGAGAACTTTGCAAACTGCCTTCCCTGCTAGCCTTCCCAACACCTCCAGCCCTTTCCTGAACAGTGTTAGATACACAGGTCCTAGGGCACAGGTCTGCTCCTGTTCACTATTTGCCTTAGGTGAGCCTTTTCCCAGTTATTCTGAATTCTTAATTTCTCTTAACTTTTATGGTACTTTTATTGTTTCATTAATTCAGAATTTTCATTGACAATAAGCTTAAGGTGATTAAACAAGGGAAGAAGATCAGACAAGAGGGTGGGAGAATGTGGGAACTGGCAGGGTATCTGATGGACAGTGTGTCTCAGGCAGGACTCAGTAGTGGATATCAAAACATGAGTCTTACAAGGGGCTAGCCAAACATTCCCACTATCCATGTCCTGCTTTTGGGAAACAACACTCTGTGCCTCTTTCCAAAGAGTCAGTCTTCAACCTCAGATGTGTCCTCCACCAGCTGTGACTCTGTGGCCAACATACATGGTCTGGGAGGCTCAACTCCTAGTGCTCTGTGAACATTTCAGCCAAGACATTTTTACACTACTGCTTACTAGGAAGGAAAGGTTAAGTGTATGCAGGAGGGCAAAGGTGGTGTGGGGTAAGTGAATCAGGTAGAGCCATTTCAGAGAAACAGTAGACCAAAAAATTGCCAAAAGTGCAGAACAAACTTAAATGCCAGCCTTGTTCATGAAATCTATCACCAGAGTTATTAGCAACAGATCAGAACCACAGATGTAATTAATGGTTCTAATTAAGCCTGCAATCAGTCAAGAGGTGCTCCAAGGACTGGGGGTGCTCCAAGGCCATGTTTATGGCACAGCCCCAGAAATCGCCTTTCCTACCAGTCACCATTCTGTTATCTGGGTGACCTGCTACATGCTTTCTGGACCTGCAGTTCAAATTCTGACCTGCACTCATCATACTCCCCAAGGTAACCACATCTTTTCACAATACAAAGGTCTAAAGAACAGCCAGCTGCTGAGCTGAAATTTGGAGGTTTGGCTCTCAGGTCTGCTGCTGACAGACTTCATCCAGGTCATTTCACCCTCTGAGTCATAGTCTCCCACCTGCAGAAAACAGTGTTAATAATATTTAACTACCTCATGGTACTAAATTGCAGTTTAATTAATGGTTTGCAAAGCACTTTGAAATGTTCACTTGAAATAGGCAAAGGATAATTAACATCACATATTTATTTAGTGAGTTTTCCTTGCCAGGCACAATCTTCCTAAAATTCCCCTTGCAATAACTGTTTGTACTGCTCTAGGAAAAACAAAGCAGTTCAGCCAGTATGTTTTCTGTGGGGAGACTTTTTGCTGCATGAATCAGATGGTTGAAACTTGAATAGAGTAGCTGCCTAGATGCGTGGCAAACATGCTCCTGAATGGGGTGGAGGGGTGGGTGAACACATGCACAAATGTTACTGCTCCCACGGAAGCATGTGCATTATACCAGGCAGCCCTAGCAACAACTAGCCCCCATTCTTCTGTAGGACTGCTACTTACAAATATGTATGAATGGGGACAACACCAAGATCTTTGCCCAGGAAAAGTCACAGATCAAGTTAACTGATACAGCAAGATGCACTCTACTTATGCAATGGTTGCAGCACTAGTGATGGAAGGTGAGGTGTAGCCTCAAGATAACAACCTACCTGGGAGTCTTTACAGGATCCTGATTTCTAGCTGTACCTGCCGAGCTGGAGAGAAGGCCAAGCATTAATTTTGTCATGAATGATGAACACATAATTTCAAATGAAAAGCTATATATCCTGGGATAGGACTGCATAAAATAATTTAAGGTCTAAATTTTGAGTTCTCACTCCAGAAAGACTGAAATTTTTATGATACCCTGCTGATTTTCTGTCTTTTTTCACTTCCTTGTCCCCAAAGTGAGACTGAGAGAAAACTTTATAACAGGTTCTACAACCTCTCCCTAATGTTACAAGTGAGAAGGGGGAGTTTCAAAGCAAACAGTGGAACTTGATGCCTAAACCAAGCAGGCTTTGTCTGGATAGTCTCTAAAATAGCAGACTTTGAAGATTGCTCTTGAGGCATATTGTGAAATTCTACCTCATAATGGGGAGAGGCTTAGGATAAATTGTAATCAAATTTCAGCGAGTCTGGGTTCAGAAGATCAACTTCATAGGCCAGGCCTTGGAGAACAGTAAACAGGAAAATAAGCCCAATGAGCTCTCTCTGCATGCGCTGATAATGTTGTGTCTTTTGAAGAGATCATTTCATTGAAGAAAAGCACATATTAAAATGGCTGCTTAGAGGATTTTGGATAAAGTAGAGCTATTTAATGACATTGATGATTTTTGTTTGCTTATGTCTGCACTGCTAACCTGAAACCTTCTTAAAATGTGAGTCAGCACCCTTAAAATAAAGAAACTAGTTCAAAAATTATGGCATTTATAAAATAAATAAACAAATAAACCTTGAGATTTTACTTTACCTCCCAATGACCTTCTGATATTGAAGCTTTTAGAATCTCCTTTTCAAGCTTTTGTCTACAATTACACAGGTTAGAAAGCTGTTTGTTTTTCTTTCAGTGAAAACAGAGATTATAAACTAATCACGTGCCTTTGTCAACAGAAGATACAAGAGCATCACATGCAGAAAGACTAAAAAAATAAATTAAAAAAAAAAAAAGTAAAGCTGTCAAAACTGTAATGCCTGTTGCATCCTGCAATACAGCTCTCACAGCTGCCTCTGATTCAGCACCCCTAGCACCATGTGGGAGCTCACAGGGACAGGGTTTCTTGGATGCAGGAACATGGGAATGTGGGGCAGGAGGGGAGCCCACATCTCAGCCTCACTGCCCTGGCCACTCACCTCCTCATAAAGAATGAGTCCCCAGCTTCCCTCACAGCAGGTCCAGCAGCAGCTTTAATGAGATCAAAGAGGTTGTCTACAGAATAAGTTCTTAATCTGGGTGAGGCTGAAACAGATTTCACGTTGCCTCTAAATTCAAGAACAATTCAGCTGGTAAGGTCAGGCTTCTGCCTTTCTTTGTCTTAAGCCGACCACTATGCAGAAGTGCCCTCTAATGTTGTTCATGAAACAGAAGGCCTGCATGCTCGAGCAAGGCTCCTCATAGCTGCAGGTGTATTTTTCTTGGGAAGCTAAATTGCTGGAGAAACAAAAGTCTTGGTTAGTTTAATTTGGCAAGACAAAAATGCCGTCCTAGGGGAAGACTTTATTTAGAAACTGTATTTTTCCCCTGTTAACTTAGATATTTTGTTGAAAAAAAAAAAAAAAAAAAAAAAAAAAAAAAAAAGTTTAAAGGTTCAAAAGTTTATAGGACACCTTATTTTGTTGTATTAAAAATAAATAAATAAATAAATCCCAGGCTGGACAGGACACTACATAGATTAACTTGATGTGACAGAACTTGGTCCTGAAAATGACAATTCATTAGTTGTGGTGCTATAGTTTTAAGTCATTTTCTGTAATATTCGTTTGCCTAATGTTGAAGTATATAGGTCCAGTGTAAATGGAAAAGGTTGCTGCTAGCTGTTAACAGAAAACCTGTTTTTGCTGTCATGAGCTATGCAACATGTAATTCTACCAATAATTATTTTTCCTTAGTGAAATGAGGTCTAATGATTTTGATAGCTAACATTTCCTTACTTGAATAAAGGCATACTCTTCACCACTGGGAGTCTGATCATGATTCTTCTCCAGATAAATCCAGGAATGTTCAGCAAGCCACAAGGTCAGCTACTAGGCATCAGTTGGCACTTGAAACAAGGAGACAAAAATAATATACAGTCTTCATGTATACCCAGTGGGCAATTAATCTGGGTGTTTTGGTGGGGGAGACACAGAAGTAACTGTGGAGTGAAATATTAATCTTTTCCTACACATCCCAGGTTCACAAAATATAACAATTTCTGTGTGCGGCACTTTTTAATATCTAAAAATAGGATTACCATACCATACATAGTATATCTTATTCTGGTTACTTCAGCTTTAGAAATACAACAAAATCTCTGATAATTGAGAGAAGGTAGAAAAGGGGGAAAGAAGGGGAAGGGGGAGGAAAGGTTCACTAAACTCTTAGAAAAAGAAAGAAGTCATAAAAGAGCCACCATCTAACCACGTGGGACTGATGTAACAAGAAGAAAGAGATTGGAAGAAAGAGACAAGAACGTAACGCAGGAAAATTGACAAAGAACTCCAAACAAGGCCCACTGTTGGGATGGAATCAGTATATATTGCACTGTGTGCTGCATGTGCCTGCTGGGATAAATGAAAACATCATAGAGAGTTCCTCTACCATATTTGAGCTTGCTTCTTTGGGCCCCCAAATGATCAGATCCAGGATCCAGTTCACAGCACAGAGAATGGAAAGTAAATTCCAAAAATAAATATGTGTGTAACAAGAACTTCAAAGGCCAGTTATGGGGATTATGGTATAAAGACTTCTTGCATGAAGGACAAAACAGCTCCATGCCTCCTTCTCTGATCAAACAAGGCAAATGTTAGTGGAAGGGGTGAATGACATCAGTAAGGTGCATGTATGCAAGGGAAGTTGCTTGCTTGTGACTTGAATGGGTCCTAGAGCCTAGAGCTGTCTCACAGAGAGCCTTGACCTTCAGAGGGCAGCTGGGAGGTATTACTGTGGGTGGTTTCTTAGTTTATGTTTTCTCAGAAGATCCTCAGACACTTCAAGCAGCTACAATCAGATTAGATAACCAGACAGTCTTTGCAATTCCCACTGTATAGCAGGTGAAACAATAAAAAAAAGTATTGAATAAGGAACATTAATCTACATTCAGAGCTTTTTAATAAATTACAAATAAATATATCTGCTTCAATCCTTTGAATTCTACCCGCTCATGTTTAGCTATCTGTTTTTAGTGGCAACACAATCTCTGTGAACTGTAGGCCCAACTAAATCATGAGCTATTTTTAAAAAAAATAAAAATAATCTGAGCTGAGATTTAAAGTAGGGTGTGGTGGAACTGTGAGGGTGAAAAGTTTGACTGCATATCAATAGCCAGTTGGGAGCTCCTGGCAATTCTTTCACTTCCCTTTTAGTGAACACAAGATTTTCATAGAGGAGAGGATGCCACATTTTTGCAGCTTCCTGTTTCAGACCTAGTTTATGCATTTCCCAGCAAGAAATCAAAAACTATCACATGCTGCCTCTCATCCTCTGAACAAACTTTCTCTTTCAGGCTCTTTGGCTAAACCAGACAGAATGCCACAAAATTTTACATTTAAAATTGAAGTGCTCTCTGAATATTAGGTTTAACTCCTTGTGGGAGGAGGTTTGGAAGGATATTTCCAAAGTACATTCTGGTCTGCCCAAAGTTGGAAGAGATGTGTACCCTCAGGAAGGCAGGAAGGGGGAACAGGCATGGAACAGAGAAAATGAAGTTGTGATCAAAATGGGGAAAAAAAAAAAAAAAGTGAAAGCTTTGGACATGGGGGAGATAGGAGAGGGCAGGGAATAGAGGATAGAGGATATAGGCAAACTGTCCAGACAGAATAAGAAAATGAAGATTAAACAAAAAAGTAATCTCAAAACATAGATAATCACCTTCATCCCCTGTTTTCATCGAACTTTGTTTGGATAAGGAGAAGAAAGAATGATATAAAAGCTGTACAGAAAAAAAAAAAAAAAAACAGGTTTAGCAAACTGGACTGCTTTGTCCATAGAGATTTATGAACAGGTTTAACAACCAAGACTCCTAAATGTCTCTTTAAATATTGCACTGGTGTGAAAAACTTTCTGCAAATAATCATGTTCAGTAAAAATGTAGATCTCTCCTCTTCATTACCCCTTGTTACTTTCAGCTTCTCCTTGATCCATATTTGTGAAGGCAAGGACTCATACCTATGCACGGTAAAGTACTAAACAGCATCAGGAAGAGTGATTGGTAAAAAGATGACATTTTAAGAGTGAGAAAGTTAGATTTAAATGTTCATTTCCATGTCATTGTTGTGGGGGAGTATCTTACTTTTAATTATGAAACATTCCTAATAAGTGCAGTGTTTTTTTGTGTTGGGTGGTGAACATCAATGAAATCCAATACTATTGGTTAAAATTGGTTATTTTTTGGTGAACTGGTCATCATTATAGCTTTAGAAAAAAAAGTGATAGTGGTTCCAGACAGCTATTTTTCCTGAAATCCCTGTAGCAGATTCTTTTTCTCTAGGCAGGAAACTTTAACAACCCTAGGTGAATGGGCCAAAGGAAAGCAGTGGTTTCGTACACTTCCCTAAGCATTCATGTGGCTTGGGCTGGTCTAGAGGTTTGGAAGTCTTTCTTGGGGACTGTGAAACTTGCAGTTTCAGAGTACTCGACAGACATTTTGGATACATGACAACCACCTCTTTTCCCTAAAGTCCTTCATTCGAACTTTTCCATTAATATTTACTTTTTCCAGTTACCACATCTCACAGAAGGGTTGGGGATTTTCATTTACTGCTAAAACTATCAATCAAATTTTGTTTGTTTTTGTTTTTGTTTTTGTTTTTGTTTTTGTTTTTGTTTTTTTCCTTAGATTGACTCTGAAGTCCATCCTTCCATCTCCATATACATAATTAAAATTGGTGACAAAGGTCACATCCTTCAAAGAGTGTCCTTCTGCACAGTCTCTGTGATATTAACATCTCACCCCTCCCCTAACAATAGTCAAATCTTTTTTATCTCTCCTTCAGCTTTCATCATGTTTTTTGTCTTCCATGCCTGAGATCCTTGTCTCCTTTTTCATACTTCTGTGACATAGAAGTGCTAACATACTTTTCTATCTGTGGTGAAACAGCAAGCAAAAACTGCCAGTTGACACCTCAGAAGAGAATGTCCAGGACTAGTAAGGTAGATCAGAACAAACAGGAAGTCTTGGATACTTTATTTGATACAACTGAATGTCATTCCAGCTAATAATGTAGAACATACACATTTCTAATGCAGAGTAACACATTTTTTCCTAGGTTCTATCTTCACTCCTTCTGTCCTGAAAGCAACATTTCTTTCTTATGAAACTGATGATTTATAGAAAAATATATTTAGGAATTATTTTTTTAAGGTCTTCATCCAATTAAGGATGCCTTCAGGCTTTCTTTAGTTCTTTTGTTTGGTTGGTTGTTTTGGTTTGGTTTTGGTTTTGGTTTTTATGTAGCCATGACGGTCTGAAGAGAACTGTTGTCGATTTAATTTAAGATTATCATGAGAACACAGAAACCTGAAGACTGAGCCTTTAAATAAATCTTCTATGATCCTGGAATTGCAGAAGGGCTACAGAGTTTGCCCACAGTTTCTCCTTCACTCTTATTAACCTGGCTGTTCAATAGGGCATTACATTTTTTCAGGTAACTATATCGTCTACCATCTCTATAAAACATATCCCCCATTGTGCATTCTTTAAAGGTGTTTGTGAAACCAGAACTTTTTTCCTTTCGTAACAAAAATAAAAAATAAAAAATAAAAATAAAGTATCAATGCACTGAAAATGTTAGTCTAGTTCTCTTTTGCTTCAAATTACTTCACTCAACTTTACCTGCAGATGTTAGCTGGCACTGTGTAACCCATCTGAACCATGATTAGCAACCATTTGGGCACAAGTCTGTCTATTAGATGCACCCACCTTTGCTTAGTACTTTAATCCCTGAAAAGCCTGATGATCACATAAAATAAAGGAAAATCAAGGATCATCTTAAGATCAGTTCACAGAAGTTATATTTATATTGTACAGGGAAGGATCTGTCTTCTCTCTGAAAATTATTCTAATGCAGTTGCATGGGAATACTTAAGCCACATGTGACATCTGGTGAAAATAAAGATTTATTTTGGCTGAATTGACCATATTAACAGATAGAGATCCGTCTTTGAACTAGATCTTAGTTCATAGCCTGCTGCTGCCTTGGGATTAATTTCAGAATTTCTGTTTGTTTTTAATATGAAGAAATTGCTTGCAGCTGATTTTTGAAGGTCTTTGTGTTCTTTAAACAGGAAAGCTACTGAAAAGAGATGGGAAAGTCAAGAAGAACTGTAAGGACAGTAATTTTAGATGACATTGACTACAATCTTTTCCTTTCAGTTTAGAAGAAGGGTTATCAAAATCCTGCGGAAGTTAATGGCAGTCTTACCAAGAGATGGAATTTCCTGCATTTCTTCTTGCCGTGCTGTTTCTTTGCTAGAGAATGCTCTCTTGCTTTGTGGACATTTGAGCTGTATCACTGCCTTCTGCTCAGAAGCGCTGTTGTGCCAATGCACAGACACACTGTCAGTCTGCATCCTGCTGTCTCTTAATGTGGGTCTCCTTTCCTAGAATATTCTTTGGGCTGTTGGGCCATCCTTCACGTGGCTTTGTCCAGGAGGCAAAGTGGATGCTTGTAGACACACAGAGAGAGAGAGGTATCTAGTGTAGCTGTTGATTCCTACTGTTACATTCCGTTTTGAGGGTGTCTGTTTCCAAAGGTAAATTGTGTGTGTGGCAGTGGAGGCTGGCAGGGGAAATTAGTACAGTAAAACAGTTGAGCAGTGCAGAAGTCTTTCATTGGTACAGTTCAGAATGGCCAGATTTCAGTGACGGGGAATGAGATTTGAACGAGAGCTTCCAACCTTTCACCCTCATGCAACTGGGCCTGTACTTGCCTAATTACCTCTGCCATTTCTCTCACTCTGCAGTGTAGCTGTTTGCTTTATCTGTGATTTTTCTACATCTTGCACACAAGGCTGCAAAGAAAGATGTCACAAAGGGAGCTGCCAGTTGGACATGTCAACTGAAAGAAGCATGACTAAAATGCACAATGTCCAAATGCAGCTTATCAGTATACTCTGCTCCCATATGAAGTCTCTATGTTCCCTTTCCATCATTCCAAATAACCCAATGCACACCAGTGGGGAAAAAAAAAAAAAAAAAATAACACACTTGAAAGCTCAGAGAATGTCAGTGTTTATTGGGAACACGCTTTCTCATGGATAGTCTGTTTCTGTCTCTCGAAGCTACTGTACTCCCATTACATCTACTATCATGACCTAACATATAAAAAATATTTGCTGCCCTATCCCCACTGGAAGGAGGCAATTGTTGGTGGTCAGATGAAGTGCTCAACAAAAGATATTTCTATGTGCTTACGGCATGTATAATACTCAATCTTCAGGTTGTCTTTCTTCCGTGATTCAAGTCAAAGATTTCAAAGTAGTTTGTTATACATTCCACTTTACTGCGGGATCTCTTCAGATCTTACAAATCAACTAAATACAGGTCATCATTTGGCCTTCTAGATAAACTCCAGCACACTGTAAAGAATTTTGTGTGGGTGCTAACCCACCCTAATTTTGGGTGGGTCCAGGGGTGTTATTAAGAGAAAGAGTAAATCTGCCTGGGTGTTCATTTTTTGGATTAAAATTTATATTTCAAATACTGAGCATAACTTATAGTATCTCTAAATCAAAGAGATCAGGGTGTTATCATTGTAGCTGTAATTTCTCTCCCTAGATTTCACTCAAATTTTTAAATTAAGTATGTTTGTTTGTTTGTTTGTTTTCCTGAATTTTCTGAACAGTTTTGTAGTGCAGGTAGTTCCACTGAGCTCAGTTCTCTGCTGCAAAAACAATCAACTAAATAAACAAATAGATAGAAAGAAGCCTTAGGAAACTTGATGGTTTTCTCTGCATTTATGTCATCATGTATGATAGCAAAATTTGACCTATACAGAAACAGCTTGCTGCTGTAGTCTGTCACATAGACTGGACAAAGTGAAAATATAGAAAAAAGAAAATATACAGCACAGAGAACTAGGGGATCCCTCAAAAGGCAAGGTGACATGTGAAAGACAATGCAATGTAGAATAGCTGTGTCTATTTATTCATTTATTTATTTATTTTACTTACTCCTTCTAATTCCCTATCCAAAGATAAGTTAGCCCATTGAGCCAACTGAGTCAATTGAATATTTCAGGGAGTAAGTGTACTAATACCTTTTGAAAAAAAATACACCCATCATCTTTTAGTCCTACAGACATCTTTAAGTAGAATCTTGTCGCTTATATTTTTCTGTTTCCTGAGAATTTGTGAACCAGTATTAGCTCCAAATAATTGAGATAAATCATTTTCTTTCCCCAGCTGAACTCCTATCACTGTGACTTCACCAGTCCACATAATCCAAGATTTTTTATACAACAACTGAGCTAGTCAGGGAAACAAGACTTTTGTATTGAGTAGAAGACATTTCAGCTTTAAACCTTAACTGAAGTCTTGCTTAAACAGGTCAAAAGTTACTGACAGTCTGAAGACTGGTCTGTCTGTGTGAAATTTGTGTGAACCTCAAACTAGTTCCATCTGAACAGACACAGTTTTGTTTTAGCCACTCTCGTGGATGGCTGTGATTGGAGAAATCAGGGGAATGGAGAAATCAGGGGAATGCCCACAATTCTTTTTCAAAGAAGAGGTGGTTGCATGTATAAAATCACCTTCTGGGATGCATGTGGCAATGCCATGATCTGAGGATTAGGTTCAGCTATGACAAAGTTGTCTGTGCCTTTACAAGACACATTTGCAGAATGGAGTTTCCTGTCCACACATTAGGGACAGAAAGGATAAAAGGATTTATGTAGAGGAGGATGAACGGAAGAGGATATACTCAGGATCTCATTTCAGATGATCTTCTTGAAAAAAAAAAAAAAAAAAAAAAAAAAAGACATCAAAGGAAACTGGACACTAATGAAAAACAAGGCTTTCTGTTATTCTCTGTAGAGACAAGCAAGGTGAAGAATTTTGGGAAAGGTCAGGTTTTAGAAGATGTGGGAAGGATGGATTATATTTCGCTGCTTCAGATTCTTGGCTGCTCTGATACCCATAAGTTACTTCTAGATGGAGAATGTCAAGGAGTCTGGAATGGCAGAGAGGTGTCTTACTTTACTTTGTATTTAAATCTAAATATGTAAAATAAGACATCTGCCATGGTCTTTTTCCCACTGAAAGAACACTCAATGGCAATTACTCAAAGTGATCAAATAGACAAAATAGTCTCATCTCAGATTGAAAGTCACAGTAGTTCATAATTTTTAAAACCAAACACCAAACAGCTAAGAGACTAAGGGACTAAGGGACTTACAATTTACATTTTTATTCTCACTCCTAAAAGGCTGAACCAGTTTCAAACACAGCTGGGGCCAAGGATAGCCAACAACAACACATCACTCCTAGTATGAGACCTTTCTATGTCCTCTTTTGGGATGCATCAAATGTTGATGACCAAGTTATGACCCTTTCCACCTCCCTTCTGGAGAGCATAACATTTTTGCTAATAGCCATCAGTCAAGGTTTTCAAAAATGTGAAACATACAATTGTTTCTTAAATATTAAAAAAACTTTCCACTGTATTTGATTCTTAAGCAGCTGCTGGTGACCTTGGCGCATTAAAGAACACATGGCAGGCAGTAAGGCTTTTGGTACATGCTGAACACCTCATTGCCAGGTTTATTTTCTTCCAAAACATCAAACTGATGGCCATTACCTTTTTATTTAAAAAAGGTAAGGCCTTCTTTTTTTTTTTTTTAAGCAATTACTCTATGTTTTCAGTAGTAGTAAGTCTGTAGTACAGGAGGTGAAGAGTCAAACTTTAATGTTCTTATGATAATGAGAAAATGTGAAGTGAAGCTCTCTTGTTTACTTTCCAAAGTCATGGTGTACCCATAACTTAGCCAATGACACATTCAATATGTCCTGAAGGAAAATGAGACAGAACATGTCACTTAGGATCAGATACTTCTGACTGAGCCATTGGGATCTGTTCCATTCTTCTCATACATGGGCAAGTAGAGACTATGAACAACCTGACAAAGATTTAAAGATATTTCTTAAAGAATCACTGAAATATTTGTTTCAACAGCTTTAGAGCTTATTCAAGACTTTCATGCTTTCTGGTTCTGCAGAACTATGTGAGAGGATTTATTGCAATAATTTTTCTCAAAAGGGCAGGGTCAAATTCTGCTATAGCTACTCTGGAAAATCTTCCAACTGTCCTATTCAAAATAGTCTGGACTGAAGAACAAGGCAGTGATAGAAGATATGACTCAAACCTTCCTGAAAATGAAGGCGTATTGATTTTTTTCATTGTTCTTCATTCTCCATGTTGGAAGAGATGGAGTTAGTTGTGAGTGTCTGTCTACAAAATTCCAGAATTTCAATTTAAATTTACTTCTTATTATAAACACATGCACACAAAAGACACTTTTGAGGAAAAGGAACATGTCCTGTGAAAAATGTCAATAAATATTTTTTCCATCCCTGCACAGGAAACCTGCTAAAAGTAAATACTATGGAATCTGCTTACATTGATACTACACAAGCTTCTTCAAGTTTATCTGTATTTACCAACATAACACACAAACACATAAAGTGGGTTGGTGAAAATATGTATCTACAATGGTTTTCATGTGAAGTTATTTAATAGCAAAACCAGCTCCTGATAGACCTACTGGTTGAAACAAATATCCTTATTTCTGACTCTTATTAGAAGACAGCAAAAGCACCAAGTAACTCTGTACTGAAAGACTAAACAAGCAGCTACTTTTCCATTTCTGTATTCCAGAGACATCACTAAATATGAGTAAACGTTAGTGATATTTTGGCTACAAAACTTTTACTCATTAATGATGTATGAAATCATTCGAAAGATTTTTGATTTGGTCTTGATGTTATAATTAATGATTATTTTTGCTCTCAGCAGTTCTCAGCCTTTGGGAATCCTGAAACTAAGTATGTGTGCCTTTATTAAAATGTTTTTATTTCAATGGGACACACATGCTAGTCAGTCCTTGAAGTGTTGGTCTGGAAATAGTGAGTCCTTCCCAACTGACAAGGGCTGTTGTAACATTGTTCATGGATGCAAGAGTGTGAAGATCAATTTGCTTTAGGGACTGGTAGCATGTGCTGAGATACATGACACATTGGCTGGCACTGGTTTTGATTTAAAAATCATAACAGAGAAACCACTAATAACCTTTAAGCAATGTCTCAACAATTTAGAGTACATAATAAGAAATTACAGAAGATTTGTAAACTACACAAAACACCACTAGAATGTAAAAATTTATTACAGCTGTGGGACTAGGAGTTAACTAGATGAACTGAAGGAACTTAAAATACCACATTTTAATTAAGTTCAGATAAACTAATGAACTGAAAGCTGCAGTTTATGATGGTTGTACAATAAGCTACCTGAAATATATGTTGGCACAACTGTTTTAAAGACAGGCTTCTTCCTTGGTATTAATATCATTAGTATAACAGTTTGCACTGGTGTAAGAAATCTGAAGAGGAAGTGAAAGAGCAAATAGACGATACATTAGTTACAGTCTCAGAGGAAGTCTCTCTACTCACAGAAGGGGTATATTGGCTAGTAGCATCCCCCATGATGCAGTTGAAAATGTAATTCCTGAGATACCTTACTCTCAATCAGAAGTCCACCTTCAGGACACCAACCCAGTTTCTTTATCTAGCACTAAAACATTTTCTTGAAAGAGATGTATTTAAGATGATTTTACACCTTTCATGCTTATCATGTGTTTTTCTTTTGAATGTGAAGTGGTCAATGCTTTGCATGACTAGACACATTTGCTTCTTCAGTGCATTCGGAGCTTGTAGTGTCATTGATTTTATGTTCCTTCAGTATAGTGACAAGGATTAAAAAGAGCAGCAGAAATTGAGAGAGGTGCCATCTTCAGTTCAAATGCAAAACAGCATAATATCAAGTCCATCTATAAGCATACATCAGATCCAATAAACTAAATATGTAGGCTATGTCCTTAAAGTAGCGTAAACTATTGTAGCCAGAGGAGAGGCACAGAAAAGGGCAATGGATTAATCCTGTGTTTGGAGCATTTTATGGAAAACTTTGGTACATTCCATTCCTTTCTGTAGGAGTTCACACAGACAGGAGAAGTGAATGTCTTCAGGGAAACTTTTGGACAGCTATTTATTTGACTCATTAAATAAAAATCTCTTCTTATCCCCCTCAGCCTCCTCCTCTCTTCTACTTCACTCCACCATTTTCAAAATGGCATGCTAAACCACCTTCTAAAACAAAAGCCTACCTCTAATTGAAATGAAGTAAACAAGGGCAAGATCCCTGTAGAATCAGAAGTCTTGTAAAGTATTCCGGGCAGCTGTTGCCCAGTTCAATTTGGTTGCTTAGAAGGTGGTGCAAACACTTGTAAGCTTTTCCTCAGGTGCAAACAGAAGGAAAATAACTATTCACACAAAATCTGAGTAAGGATATAAAGTCATCCAGTCATCCCACGCTAGGCTGACTCAGCCTGGTGTACCAAATCCATGTATGAGCTTAGGGAAGCCGCAGACTTACTAACACCCTGGTCTAAAAGCTTTATCTACAGTGAATGTTGTTTTGTTATTTCAAAATGGTTTGATCTTTTTTTTCCTATTCCCTATGAATTATGAATTTCAGAGGAGAAGACATTTCAGGGTAAATCTTTAATCTAAAAACCAAATCTAAAAGACATTTAGTCCCCTAACATGCATGTAAATACTTTTCTTCCACAGGGAAGAATAGTAGTTGCTACTCTATGTTATGAATGACATACCAGTAAGAGTACTAGACGGAGGTTTTAAGCTTTACATGCAGAATGAAAAACTTATTTTGTTGTCTGTCTTTTCTTTTTCTAATACAGACTTCAGTAGTCAGCTTCCTTTTCTCCTAATATGCAGCTGCTTCATTGAATATCCATCATCTTTATTATAGTGTCATTTCTATACGTCATTCTTTTACACTAATCAGAAGCAGACCAAGTGGAAAAGAAATTGCTCCACAGGGATGAGGTCTGTTGCTGCAAATGATATGTTAAATAAGAGTGGAATTCAAAGCAAGATACACTGTGCTTGTTTACACATGTTGAACTAGTGTCTTTTATCTGTAGGATACATTGCAGCTCTTTGTTGTAGTCATTTATGGCCATAATACAACAATGTTCTGCAGAAAGTGGTTAAGCAGTAAAGCAATCCCACTGATTCCACCATTGTCATTAAGCTGCGTAAAGCCAAGCACCCACCATAGTGCAGTGATGACTTGGGGTGCAGCAGCTTGAAAATGTTGATCCATAAGCTGATAATGCCCAATTTCTTATGAATGCATATTCTATATGCTTTACACCCTCACATTACAATAACCTCAGCCTCTTCCATTATCCTGAATTATTGGCCCAAATATGACAGTAATTCCTTCCACCTTTTCTCCCCCACCCTGGAAATCCTTAGCCCTTTTCAACCTCTATTTATCTTTGGTAGCCTTGCTAGCTCAGCAGAAGACAGGTGATACTGTCTGTTTCAAAGTATGGCTTTCCTGACTGCTCATTCTAACTTGTTACATACAGCAAAGTCAGCAAGTAAAGGATGATCCCTTTTTTTCAGTAAGGCTCCATCAGGGTGTCAGAGGAGGCTCTATCAGCTCTATCAGGAGGCTTTATCAGCCTCCTCCCGCCCTTCAATAAATGAGTTTTCACAAATAGTGACTTGTTGTCTTTAATACCACTATTCCTCCGTCAGGTTTTGTTGATGGATTCAGACTGTAGGTTCAAAAGTTACTAGAAAGATGTAGATGGACGAACAGGCAACATGAACAAAGAAGTCACATTTCTTTATAAAACCAAGAGAGTTTGTATTTTCATCTAAAGTGACATTCACTGTAGTTGTTCCATCACTTAAGCTTTCAGAGAAAATTTTGCTGTATTAACAAATACATATTCCACAAGACAGGTATTATTAATGGAACTGCTTGAAATATGTAGTCACAGTGAACAACAGTACCTGAAATCAAGAGGATTTGGGGGACACCATTTCTTCATTTTCAAGTAATGGTGTGGGTAAACACAAATATCAGCATGACAGAATGAACATTACTGGGGAACTCAGTAAAGGAAAATCAATAAAGATAAGGAATTTAAATAAAAATAAATAAATAAATAAATAAATAAATAAATAAATAAAAATAAGTTAGACAAACAAACAACAAATAATAATAATAATAATAATAATAATAATAAAAGAAAACACAGCCACAAATCATAAACTTAAAATAAAGGGCTCTTTAGATTATTGTTTACCCTTAGGAGTACTATAGGTCACCTGGAGCTTTGAGGTGGGGGGGTGTCAAGAAGATGGAGCCAGTCTCTTTTCAGTTGTTTCCAGTGACGAGACAAGAGGCAACTGGAAACCAACTGAAGCACAGGAAATTCCAGATGAATATGATGGGACACTTCTTTACTGTGAGGGTGACAGGTCACTGAAACAGGTTGCTCAGAGAGACTGCGGAGTCTCCTTCTCTGGAGGTATTCAAAATCCTCCTGGATGCCATCCTGCACAATGTGCTTTGGTGATCCCACTCAGAGGGTTGGACTAGACGATCTTCAGATGTCTGAAGGAACTTAAAATACCACATTTTAATTAAGTTCAGATAAACTAATGAACTGAAAGCTGCAGTTTATGATGGTTACAGAATCCCATTCTGGGATTCTGTAACAGGTTTTAGATATTAATGATAATATTATTAAGATGTAGGATCTTAATATATATAAAACCCAAATGTATGTTTTATTCCTTGTTTGTATTCAACAGTCCATTGCAACTAAATACAATAGTTCTGTTTTCAGTGAGTATTTCTGGTGTCTAAATCAATGATATTGTGTGTAATCTTCCAGATGGTATTTGAGCATGTTTATCAAACTGTGTGACTTCAAGAATATAGTAGTGCCTATAGGAAACTCCCACTCACACTTGTAAACAGAAGTAAGCAATTATGTATAAATATATATTCCTAATTTATATAGGTATAAACATATATAAGCACAGATAAAATACATAATCAAACACAAACACAAATTCTGCTAAAAGGCATGCTGTGATCTTTGAATTAATTATGTGTGTTTTGCCACTCACTACTGATGTCAAACCTTTGAAGTCTTCTCAAACACCAAGGTTTTAATTTTTCAGTAACTACCCAGCTGTTAAGTGCTGATCTTGCATTCAGTTAAGTCCAGCAGAAACTTGGATTGCAGATCCTGTTCAGAACTTTAGTCCTTAAAAGCTGTATGCATCAATGGTGATATCACCAAGGGGTTTTCACTTATTTGCCAGAACAAGACATTATAAGTCAATTGCCTGGGATAACTGCAGGTAAAAGTGAAGGCACAGGAAGGAGAAAAAAATGAAGCAATAAAAATATACTACTTCTTTGGTCATCTGAAGTCATAGATTTTTCTTTGAATAGAAAGGTTAAACTCATCCAAGGTCATGTTGGGCACTTTGTTGAAAGCTGTAAGGAAAGACATAGCTTTCCATTCACTTCCAGGAGCAAAAGTGGGGAAAGAGGGTGTGAGTGAAGAAAGACTGATACCACACCTGCCAAGGGAAAGAAGTTCTTCCTTAAGCCTGAGAAATACCATGCCCTGAAGCTTGGGAGGTTTGACATTAGGCTTTCTCATGGTGAAGAGAAAAGGAAAATACATATGTGATGCACAGTAAATCAAATAAAAAGAAAAGTCCTGTCATTCAGATGATTGTGCTGTGTTTTTTTCTGTTTGTTTAGTCTCTCTCTCTCTATATATATATATATTTCTAGACATTTCCAAAGGCATGTTATTCCTAACAAATTCTATCTTTCAAACAAAGCCATCCAAGAACACTTCTACAATTAATACTAATAGACACTGTTCTTTTGAACAATCTAACATATGTTGATGAAGCTTAACTTTTGTTTTTTGATGAAGCTCACCAAAATTCCCAGGATGCTGGGCGCCCTATTTGTATAGCTTTGTTGGAGGTTTTTCTTTCTAGTACAATAGCTCTCATTCCAAATTTCATGTATCCTTGACATTCTCTTCTGCCAACTCAGCATGGCCTGTTCTCCGGGCAGATGCCAGACTGTCACCAGTGGAGGATGTGTCTCTTATGAATAGTATAAATATCACCTGACTGGCAGCAGGAGAAACATGCCCATTCTCCCCATTCCTGTCCCCAAATTCTCACCAAGTGACTCTCCTGAATTGGTGAGACTACACATCAGTCCTTGTTCTGTGGCTGCCAAGAAGCCTGCAAATGGTGCTTGTGGTTTTTGTAATGCAGACACCTGCCCCATAAGGTCTGGCCTGAGACCACCAGCTAATTCTGTTCTGGCCACCTGACAGTACCACTCAACCATTCGGTTTCCTTTAAAAATGTTTGTGTGCATGTGCGTGAAAGACTGTATTTCTTCCCTTTTATTAGTCTTTTTTTTTTTTTTCTTTTCCCTGCTGCCAGATAAACAGCATGGGATAAGAGTTTGCTTTGAGCCAGACATAATTGTGAGTTTATTAACTTGCCATTCTTTGTACTCTTGATAGAATTTGACAGGCAAGCAGACAAGCACCTAAATTAACTTAGCTCCTAAGCAGCACTTAGACAGGCCAAGAATAACACAGAGATAAATTGGAAGGGTAGAGGATGGCGATGGAGTCGAAAAGTTGGAAAGTGGAAGGGGGGATGGGGAGGGAGGGGGGAAAGAGCATGAGAGAAGGGAAAAAAGTGAACTTTGGACTGGAGAAGTTTAAAAAAAATAATTATTCAAAGCATAACAACATGACAGAAAGCTGCCAGAAAAACCTCATCTGTGTGAGGAGGGCAACACATACGCAGTGGGAAAAACTCAGACGCACATTTGCCTCTGGGACAACATGGATTTAAATGTAAGACAACTTCGTAAATGGAAATGAATGCAATGACCTCAGCTCAGGTCGCAAGAGAGTAGAAGCCCACCAGGTTATGAAACTACTGCTGAATTAGCCATGTTTGGCAGCATGAGCACTTGGGAGAGGCCCAAGGATGAGCAAGTTCTGAGGATCTGATTTCATTTCAAAGGAGGGTGGTCTTTCCATTTCAGGGTCAGCAGCAGGACAGCATAGTGGGTGTAGAGGTGGAAAGGGAAGCACACAATTTGGCTGACTCTTATGACCTCTGGATAATTGGAGATTTAATTTTCCATGTCTTAACACTCCCTAAATGTTCCCACACAAGTCAAGTCACCAAAAACATAGACAGAGGAAAATCTTCTTAGGCGGAGGAAGGTGCATAATAGATATGTTGTGACATTCTTCCTCATCAGCTGTTTTTTGTTTGGTTGGTTGGTTTGGTTTGGTTTGGTTTTGTCATTTGCAACTGAAGTTGTAACAGATAACACATCAGACTGGAAGTTCTTGGAATGTGTGGGAAGAGAACACAGTGAGTACTGGTTAGACTTGTAAAGAAAGTGAGTTATGTCTGGAGCAAAGGGGTGTGTGCAAATACACATGTACTCAAGGCTACAAATTTTTTTTCAGATGCATCACATCTTGTTTTAAGTGGTCTTTATGACCCATGATCCTTCATGATAATGCAAGGTAAAATTAGTGGTGTGAAGCAAAATCAGTTCAACAGAAATAGCTATAAGGTGTACACATCTACATCTAAAACATAGAGAAAGAAAAGCATGTCATGTAGATCACGAGCAAAAGTTCCCAAAGTTCACAGAGGTTTGAAAAATAAGTTCAAGTCTGGGATGAAAAGAGGGCTTCAGAACTGTTCTCTGTGCTATGCTAATAATAATAATTAATAATAATAATTAATAAATAATAATAATAATAATAATAATAATAATAATAATAATAATAATAATAATAATGGTAAGGTAGCTAGTGAAAAGCAAAAAACTTTAAATGTGTGTGTGTGTGTATGTGAAATGAGAGGTGAAACTTGGCTTTTATGAAAGAAAAATGGATAAAAATGTCCCAGCCAAATTTGTGAGTTTGCATTTGCAGGAATCGTATAAAGTACTGCCACTTTAAATGTTTTCTCAGGAGAAGTAAATATTTAATGTTATACTTAAATATCCTAAGTAATTACCCATGTTCCTCTAAAAAAGTGCCCCACATGGTGTCTCAAGACTGTCTTTTTCTGATAGACAGTAGCTCTGCAGAGAGGCACCTCATGCTGACATCCTGTTTCTGAATCTGCCAGTGAGCTGAAGGGTGGAGCACGATTGCTACAGCAACAGCACGTCCAGCTGCAAATGTACGTGCTACCATGAGTTTAAGCAGAGGACACATAGGTAGGCAAAAATACCTGTGGTGATAAATTACACATGAAAAAATAAGTGGCCTCCTTCCTGCGGATGCTATCAAACCTGCTTCATCTGTGCCAGTGGCATATCGGGCATTTTAACATGCACAGAAGCAAAGAATTTACCAGAGGGATGCGTGGTACTTGGACTTCATTACATGCTTAACTGTGGAAACAGTCTTAAAAGACTTCATTGTGCTGTATCAATGTGCCATGGCCCCTGAACTGTAAAAAAGTGGCATTAGCTTAAAGATAGAACTTATAATAAATAAGGCATTTTGCTAAAGAGTTTTATTTTGCATAAACAGGAGTTACACTTGATGATTCTTGTGGGTCCCTTCTAACTAAGGATACTCTATAATTCTATGATTCTGTTAAACTGCATTTTTCTGGCTATTTCCTGCTACTGTTCTCCTTCCTTCGTTCCTTACCAAAGAAATAAAAAAGGAAAATCAATGACTAGCTCTACAAAGCTCTTTGCAAATTAATTAAGTGTCCTGAGGCTTCAGAGAGCCATCAATGTTACATGACACCTCAGCTGGTAGAAAGTAATCTATATTAGAGTATTTGCTTATCTTCTGTCTCCCCACTCCTACAACATGGCCATGCCTCAGAAATATGTTTCCAACCAGTATTACATGGTTATTTCCTGTTCTAAGCATAAAGTTCACAATATATGTCTTTCTAATTCCTGAATGTGACTTTGAAAAAGACAAACAAATGATTACCCCTCAAGAGAATTCCTCCCATTTTCTGCTAATTAAGTTCAAAGCATGTTTAGGCAGGACTCTGAGAGTTTAATCAGTGCAGTGTAATAAATGATGCAGTGCAGATAGGATCATTTAGTGATTATAATGAAATACCCACTATTGAATATCTCAGTTTTGATTTAAAGAGCTCTAGGTTGTTTAAATACAGAAGGATCTGTGGTGTTTCCAATACCACTGAATGAGAGCTTTTGGCAGTGCAGGAAATTTGGGTGAATTTTCTTGGCTTTTGCAAAAAAGTTTATTCATTCACATGGGGTACGGGGGAGGCACCAATAAATTACCTGCACTTCAGTAGTTTAGCTGGTATATATTCTAGACAAGAAACAATAATCAATAATACTTTTCCTATTACATGGAGGACTTCAATAATGCTGCCTCTTTCTTTTGCATATCTGGCCAAACCATTTTATGAAATTTAAGAAGAGATTGGACTGTGCACTTAGTCACATGGTCTGAACTTTTGGGTAGACCTGTGCAGTGTCAAGAGTTGGACTTGATGATCCTTAAGGGTCCCTTCCAACTCAGGATATTCTATGATTCTATGATTCTATGAAATAAAAACACACTGCATAGCAGTGATATGCCGAACTCCTAAAACAAAAGGGCTGAATAGACAGTAAACACAGATTTAAGTCATAAATAACTTCTGGTCAAGAAAACAGATGAGAAAATCTCACTGATTCATTATGATGTTTCCTAATTTCTTAACTTTTATTTCTGAGAAAGATTTAAAGTAAACAACTTTTCAGTATGTACTGCTTAGTGGGACTGATTCAGCCATCATTGTGTCATGATATATATGTTCATGCATTGCAAGACAGTGAAAAGATATTTATGGTGATGATTGACTGGTACTACACTTTACTTGCCTAAGAGCTGAGGGGTCTGCCAGCCAACCAGTTGCTCACAGAGGGTTTGGCCATTCAGACTAATCCTAAGGTGTTTTATCAAGGCAAACCATGATAGAACCATGATAGATGTTCCTATAGAACAGCAGAATGGTTTGTGTATATTCAGGTTCCTTCAACTGCTTCTTGGGAAAGCTAAGATCCTGTTGGATATTATTTTACTTATTGAACAGTAGGAGTCAAAGTGTTCTTGGCACAGTAGGAATAGGAAGACACTCCCCTTGCCCTCTTTAAACCTACCATCTGGATCTACTTATGTTTGGTGTAAAGTTCCTAGGAAATGATTTAGCATGGCTGAAGGTTGAATATGCCCTCCCAGAGAAGCCAATGTAGACAGGAACAAGTGATAAAAAGTTTGTTTGTTCTTTTTTCTTATTTCAACAATTGATATATTCAGGTGTTTTGAGTAAAGTAGGCAGCTGAGTTAAATTCTGTGTGAAATCTGACTCAGCATCCTAGATTTAAGTGCTACCTTTTCCATTGCCTGCCCTGTCAAAACATTTGCATCAGGCTTGACAACAACCTCAGCCAGTACCTGAAAACTACTCACCCTCAATCAACACAGAACACCATCTATCTCAGTCTTGGTTTCATCTCAATTATTCTCAGTTTCAGGTTACCGCAGTCTGCTTTTAAAGGGAATTACCTCCTCATCAAACATATCTGCAAGAGAATATCTGATACTCACCTGCCACTTCAGAAGCTGTCAAATGTTTATAAAAGCACAGAAAAATAAAATCTTGCAATTTTAATTTAAGTAGTTACAAATATCTGACAACTAGCAATAACCTTCCTAACCAAGGCTACAGAATAGGCAAGGATACGTCACATTTTACTGAAACTCTTACACAGTAGTTAAAACATTTGCTAATTTCTCTTCTTATTTTTGTAGCCTCAGCTAGCTGAACTTCTGAGCTTAGGACTCAGTCAACTAACATAACAGATAAATGATTCCCATAGATCTATGTTAGAAGTATACTAGCAGCGTTTATCAAGTACTTGTGGTTATTTCCATGAATTTACTAGAGCTTTGCTCCAGACATTGATTTTTTTTTCTGTTAGAATATAGACATGTAAGAAATACAACTTGGGAAACAGAAGGCTTTTGTCGCATAAATGGTGAGTCAGAGCTACATTTTTTGCCCTGGATCATTCAAGAAGACTAGACCTGAAAGCACCTAGATTTGAAATTTTCTATACTGCTTTTTATTGCTTGTTTGTTTGTTTGTTTTTGTTGTTGTTGTTTGTTTTTCATCAGAAGGCAAGTATTTGTAGTTAGAGAAGACTTGAATCTATGCAAGATTCCACTTTGTAATTCCACAGGGTGACCTTACTTTTGCATTTGGACAAGGCACATTGTATAGGTTGCAAAAGATTTGGTAAAAATTTCTTACTGTTCTGTAACACTGCAAAATTGAGGGGAAAATATGATGCATATAAAGAACTGTCTAGGCAGGAAGAATGAAGCATAGTTCTTGTATGATTAAAATATATGAGAGCACTTGCTCTTATGTGTAAAGTTACAGAAAAAAAAGAATCTAACAAAATCCCAAAAAGTTACAGAAAGAACCAGTTTACTGCATGCATGGATGTGCATTTTTTTTTTTTAATCTAGTGGTGAAAATAAATAATGCAAACAGTCTGAACCATTTCACACATCTTTTCCCTTAATTTACCTCCCAAATTTTTAATTATTTTGTTTGTTGTAAGGAAAGACATGTTTTCTCTTCCTCCCTTCCATTAGGAATGGAATTGTAATGGAATACTGTCACTTGTATTGGCTGTCTCTCCAAGACATGCTTTGAGCTCCTTCATTCCCCACTGCCTTTGACCCAATAAAACCCTGGGCATCAAATCATGGAAACTAGGAGAGTGTTCTGGGAACTTGTCACTGTACTTGTGCTCCACTCTTCCTTTGGCATTGGACTCTACCCCTCCTTAGATATCCAGTTTGACTACTGGAGGAGACAAGGTATTGGGCTAGACAGGCTGAGTCTACTCTTTTGTTCTTTCAGAGATTTTTCAAATTTCCCAGATATTTTCAGTCCATTTTGATATTGCATACAGTAATGAACAAAGGGGTAATGAAACTCCAGACCATAAAGATATTCACCAGGGTATGTTCATAAATTAGAAAGCACATGCTTTCTGCTTGTCGCGAGACCCTGACTGGGTTCTGCTGGAATAGCTAAAAAAGGGACAACAGCAGCCTAAGAGCACAGGTTCTGAGCTGAAAAGAAGCTGTGACAGAGATAGAGGGATTATAAGAGCCCTGTGCAAGACTGAGACAAGCAGAAGGGCAAAAATGCAGGGTATTTACTCCGTGTCTCATGCATGTTTGAAAACAACTAGACCACAGAACCTTTTTTGTACAAGGTAAGAGATGGATGTTAACCAGTGTTTTTCCATAACATGGATTGACAGGCAAATATGCAATGGGTAAAGGCTAGATGATGAAGCAAACTTGGATGCAATTACACAACTGCAGGACAGTAGTTTGACTGTGAGAAAGAAAGAGGCCTTCAGTTTCAACATAGCTCTCTGTAATTATAATAAAGGCTGCATAAGGAATCAGGCTATCTATTTAAATTGGCTTCATACTGTACATTTCCCAATACTTTTGTCCAGAGCAGTTTATAAATGTCATTTTAGTGACAGAAATACTTTCCTAATTTTTCATTAATTTTTTCCATCTGAATTGAATCCATTGCTCCATAGTGTAAGCTCTCTAAATAATTTCTTTGCCTTCTAGTGTTTCTATTTTTCAAGCTTCTGTAGAATCTTACCTTTCCCCCTCTTCACTGCCCTCCTTGCCTCCCTTCCCCACTTCCCCCAGCCTCCTTCTTCTTGTGTTAGTTATTACTAAGCCAGGTTGCAGACAAATGGTTGGTTGAATCCCTGAAGCAAGTTATGACAGACATGCATAAAACAAATACGTGTATACACACCCTCAACCGCCCAGAGCATAGACAGGATGCAGTCAAAGCTCAGCAATTACTGCTCCTTGCTGTTTCAGACTTTGACACATAATAACACCCTCTGACCTAGCTGGGAGTGTCTCGCTAATCCTAGAAATTGTTGTCTTTAAATGACACAAATGCAAGAAGCTGACACATCTCCAAACTGTATTAAAATCTGGTGGGGAAAAAAAAAAAAAAAAAAAAAGAAAGCTTCAAAACCATAACAAAACCATAACACTGGTGTTTTGTTTGTTTGTTTATTTGTTTTTGAAGTTCATTGGGCCTGAATAATTCCTTGTGCAACATCTGTCAGATCCATAAAGTAGAGCAGTGATGTATTTGATTCGTTATTTTCTGAACAAGATTTTATAAATCTAGCTTGCAGACATAGGCAGATATAGGTAGATAGATATAGGAAAAAGTTTTAAAATTCTCTGCTTTTCTGTTGGATATAATGTCAGGAGAGAAGAATTGCCCAGTTGGTTAGGGACATGGACGACTCTCTGTGTTCTTTGCCTTGTCCTGCTAAAGCCTTTCTGTCCAATTGTAGTCATTTCATTTCAAGCCAAGTTTTTAATAATATCCAGTCACATAAAACCCTAGAAGAAATTTCTAAAGTGCTCATCTATTTATCATTCAGAGCTGGGCATTTCTGAAAGATCCTATCCAAAATTTGGTTCAGATCTCTTCTGGGGGGTTTCTCCTTTCTTCCAGCTAGAAAATGTGTATCATAAATTTTGTCTTCAGAAAGAATGTGGGGAAGAGGATGCAGAAAAAAGTGGCAAAGCCTTAAGACACTGCACCAATGGGAGTCATGCAAATGCCTAAGAGTAAATAAAGTTCACTAAGGCTTGAATCAAAAGAGAGCAGCTCTAATAATGGGTTAGGATGGAGAGATATTTTAGCAAGAGTGTTCTCTGATATGTTAAGATCATCATAAAGCACTTTTATTCTATTTTAATTTATCTCCATAAAATAATGCCATTGTGTTCAGTTCTTTAACGTAAAGGTTCTCACTTCTTCAGCTGTGGAAATAATTCTTAGTATGGCGAAGCCAACAGTGGAAGTTAACAGTGTTGAAATTGAATTAATGTTTTGCTAATTAAGAGTAAGAATTGCATGGACAATTGCTTCTGGAGGTGTTCTTGTGGTACCAGATAGCAGTTCTCACCTGACTCTCTTTCCTTTTTGATTTGGAAATCTTTATCCATTCCCTGCTCGATATCTTGTCTATTTCAGAGATCATCCTTTCTCTTTTCTGAATCCTACGTGCTTAGAGATGGGAAGTTAGCTATCCCTGTTTAAATACAAAACCAGGCTCATCTTAGACCATTCATGCCCACTGACAAATAGTTCTTGAATGAATTATAGCATGTTAAAATTATAGGATTGCTAAATTGCTTTGTTTGGGCCTGCCTTTCTGACTACAGTCCTTGGAACTGCTAATAGTAGTAACAAACCAATGGGGAGCAGGTCTTTGAGCTTTCTCAGCAGGAAATCTGTTTAATAAATAGTATTCAGCTAAAATGTCCAAAGCAGATTCTAGATTTCAAGCAAATTCATATATCAAACACATATAAAACATGGAAGCAACCATAATAAAAGCTACCATTGAATTAATCCTCACCAGAAAGATTAAAAAAATCTTTATGGAAGAGCTGTCTGCAAAGAAGCCTTCAGACAGATTTCACTTACTTACAAATGCAGAGATGCCTTTGCCATTGTTGACTATCTGTCTGATTTTCCTTTCATTGCACATCCGTTTCACAACATTTGTACACATTGTTCTCAACAATGCAGGTAGGATATTCCCAAAAAAAATAAAGAAGAAATCAGAGTCAATGCACTCCAAGGACCAGCTGAAATCTATTTTAGACAGAAATGCCTATGTGCTGTAATGGCAGGCTTAATAGGCATACTGGAGGAAGTTTCTAAGTTGAACACTGTATTGTGTTTTATCAAAAAAAGTGTCATCAAACACCACAGTGAGCAAAATAGCGCTGCTGTGAATTTATCGTCAGAGACTATAGGAACATTAATTCTTGCTCTGCAGCACTACCCAATGCTCTGCGCATTCTTGTGGCCCTCTGATATGAATGTGCATATTGCCCAAAGCTATATCTGCCTGTGCCTGCCCAAATTTACGTGTTGGGGATGTATATCACTGTAGATGCATGAATACCCAGAAAGCTTCTTACTAGAGATGACTTGTTTCTTGTGAAAAGTGCAGATAAAAGATGCATTCTTTTTGTTTCCTCTGAAGAATTTAAGACTTTTTCAGTTACTATCCCAGAAGCTTTCACTTATTGAAGTATTACTTCAAAAACTTAATGTTAAAAAAAGAGTTTTTCTGATAAACATTTTCCTTGACATAAAGTTTTTGCTAAAAGCCCAAACTGAATTTATTGTGTTGAAAGTATATGACTTGTTCCACTCACTGAAGATAAAACTTTGTATTGACTGATCATCAGTTCTCCCAGAAAAAAATTCTATGATTGGATTTTTTTTTCTCTGTCTATGTCCTGTTGCCTGTTCCCTCAGTAAAATTTGAAAAACAGTTAATAAAAAATATAAGCTTTAGTTAGGCTTTATAGTAAGTACACCTTTTGTAAAATAAATAAATAATGATGGCAAAGACATATCCTTGTTCCTTGCAACGTTAATTAGTTTCACCAAATATCTACCTGTGTCTGCATTAATCTCTATAACAATTAAATGTGTTAGAATATTAGAAAACTATGACTGCTGTATGGTTAAGAAACTGGCTTGTACATCACTTGCAACAGACTTTCAAAATAACTAGACCAAACTAGGGAAAAAGCTATGCTGAGAATCTGAGACCTGAGCAGAACTGTAGACTAGAAAGAGTGAAGTCATAGTAACATGACAGTTAATGAGAATTTTTCCACTGATTCCTCAGGTAGCAAGCTTAAAGTTTTCTACCCAACAGCATTATGTTTCTTTGTTTCTGAAGTATCCTGAATTACACAGTTTTTGATTCAAACCTGCAACATTGCTGTTCTGTACCTCCCTTTTTCTCTTACATCCTACATTTGTAAAGACAAAGAATAATCTCTAAATAGAATAAAGTAAATCTTATCATCTTAAGTATAACAGGTGTTATAAGTATAACTTAACTAGTTAAGTTCATCAAACTACATTCTAATATTATTTTTCAGATGCTCATAAATTTCCTCTTTGAAATTTCCTCCACTGAAATTTTCTAAACTCGTATTGTTGCCAGAAGAAAATCTGTTTCCATGACCTTGTCATGGGAAAAAAAAAAAAAAAAAAAAAAAGCAAACAAACAGAACAACAACAAAACATAGGAAAGGTAACATACTATCTCTGTGAAGAAGTTTAAAAATTTTGAAACAAGTATTTCCAAGGCCTGCTGCTTCCTAAAGACCAATTTTTGAAATAATGCCTGATTTGAGGATAATAGTTCCATTATTATCATATTGAGTTAAAGATAATTATTTGAAGGCACACATTAAGGCATTTCTAACCTTTATCCTTGATGCACTTTCTAAATATATTTATTAAAGGATATGTGTTAAAGATTTATAGCATATTTTTTCCTAAATAATTGTGTAGCAATTGAGATTACTCTTTTCAGACAATCAGATTTCAGAACCTTGCTAGGTATTGAGTTTTTTCAGACCACATAGGTTGTTCAGTTCAGTTGTTTTTGAGCTTACCTGTCTAAATAAGATAATGACAACTACAGCTGAGAAAACCATTATAGCATGGATACATGGATACATGCAAAATAAGCACAGGTTCAGTCTCACTCAGTATCTGACCTGTAATTGTTCTTGTGTGCTAGAAGCCTCAATTACCTGATTTCATTACTTTAACACCAAATGCCTTGTAAAGGTGCAATGTATTCCCATATTTATTTTTGAGCCAAATGTGACAAAAACAGAAGCTAACAATGAAAAATATCATTATGACTTTCCAGATATTTATATCCAGTCAAGTAGTCATTCAGCATTGTCTAGTAGTTTTGCTACAGTACCTTCTATAGTTCTGTATGCCTGCAGGTCCACCTGAAAACATCTGTGTCATCTTAGTCCAACAGAAACAATTAATAAATCTACTAATTCTATTTGTGTTGTTCAAATCTGGAAACATTCACAAGCAGTTCTGTTTTTATATTTTACTACCATTATAGCTCACTAGAGCTGTCCAACAGTGGAACTTAATGCACACCCAGGTGGATGCTCTGTTTTCCAAGTAACAGTAGTCAGCATAGAAATGCACAAAATACAGAAAATTAATAGACATCAGACTTTTCTCCAAAGACATATCTCCATATAGAAGTCTGTATATTTTGTATCTGTATGCAAATAAAAGCTTCTGTCCTTTTCTACCAGGTTAGGTATCAATTATATTAATTCTTCCACTGGTTCTCTGGCTTGCAGAAAAATGGTCTTATCTAAAATGGTACCTTTATTATATCTCCCTTATAGTCACAAAGGGTATGTGGGACACCTGCCTTCTTGTCTATACTCTTCAGAGAGCTTTCCTATTCCCAGAAGATGAAAATCTACCCTGTCTTGTTTCCATAAGTTCAGTCCCCTGATATGAAAAGGCTTGTCACTTCTTTTTCCAACATTCATTTTTTCTCCCAAACTGTATTAGAAATAGTGTTTGTTTTTTTATCCTCTAAGCTATTTACTTTTAGTGGATACTATTAATCAGTGTGGCTTAGCCTGTAATTTCGCCTATTTAACAGCCGTAATGGCTTGTATCTTTACTGCAAAGATAGAATGTCTTTCTGTCTAGACCATTAAGAAATTAATTAATTATCAGGCTCCTGGTCCATTCCTATTATGAAAAAATTTCTCTGATCAGTGTGAATCTTTTAGAGTCAAATCTCATACAGTCCATTTGTCTTTTTCAAAATACCAGTTGTCTTGGACTATGACCTTTGTCACAGCTTTATTTACTGTTTGTTGTTGTTGTGTGTTTGTTTATTTGTGGCATTTTTGTTTGGTTTTGGTGCTTTTTATTGTTGTTGTTGTTTTGTGGTTTCTAACAATTTCTGCAAGGCATTCTGCCATCAGTCTCTGGCTTGAACACTCCCCCAGGCCCCTTTTTTTACAGCCTTGGAGCTTTCCTTAGAGGAGTCAAGCAAGATGTTTATAGCTTAGTTTTTAAATCATACCGTTTGTGTTTCCTTTTCTCAAGTCTTCAATACTGTTTTCTTGGGAACTAGCCAAAAACTACTGAAAACATCAAGTATGTTAAAAGTAATTATTCCCAGAATCAAATTATCATCTGAGGGTCTCTCTACTGTTGGTATCTTTTGTTTATAGTAATAGACAAATGTGTTTTTTGATATATTATCAGTTATCCTGCAGATATCTTAGAGAGTTTGATTTGAGCAGAATTGCTGCATTCTTCTATTACTCACTAATTTTACTAATGCTATATATTTTTCAGTATTTGAAACTGCTTCATTCTGTAGAATTGCAGGGGTGACAGTGTCTGAAATGCCTGTAGCATAGTCAAAACTGGGTAGATTTTCAAAAGATTTGGGTAGTTCTTCAGAAGACACAGACTTGACATAACTCAAGTAGATGAGCAGGAGATCTTAATCATTGCACCCTCTATTCTACATCATCCTTTCCCACTTCAGCTTCCATGAAATGGGAAGACAAGAGATAAGTGCACTGTCATTCTCTAGTAGAACATTTACCGTATCAAGACTGGCAATCAACAGATTCATTTGCAGACCAAGGGAGTTGGCAGATTTCCACCTAGTGTCAGGCCTGTACCCTCCTCTCACTTCAGAAATATCATTGTTGAATCACTAAATGATGATAGTGTAGTCTCTATCATGCTGGATTTGGAGGAGAGTTTTGTTATGCATTTACAGAAGCTTGAAGTAGTTTGTTAAAGAGGTTGGTAATTAGATTTAACCATCTTAAGTGTTTATACTAGGGTATGAGAAGTTCATGTATGCCATAAAGAAAAGAATAAAACAAACCCTAATCTCACTGGCTTTCTCTGTGTAAGAGAGAATGTAAGACTTCTTTCTTGAAAGTTTTTAAAATGCTCTAGGAATAACTTTTGGACAGTTTGGGGGGTTAAGAAGGTGAAGAAAGAACAACTTAAATATATAATTTAAATAGCTTCCAAGAAGAAATGGAGACTTTCAGTGATGTTAGAGGTGGCAGCTGCCTTTCTAACACCATACTGGCAAAACAGTAATGGAAAATATGTCTTGCTGGAAAAAAAAAAAAAAAAAAGGAAAAAGAAGAAAATAAAGAAGTAGATTTCATCACTCAAGGTGTGGCAAAAGGTTTTGTAAATTAAATCATAAATCAGTCAACTTTTACTTCAATTAGCCTAGCCAAAAATACTCCTATTTAAAAACAACAACAACAACAACACCTCACTTCAGAGTTTAAGGAAAGCCATAAATCATTGCCTAATCACATATTTTTGTAACATATTTTTGTACCTTAGAATAAAGTACCCTCCCAGTACTGCCCACCATGCTGGCATATGAGTGAAGTTAATAGGGAGCTTGCCAAAATTTTTGAAGCAAAAACCATAGGGATATTATTCTTTCATTCAAAAAAACACGTTAGAGACTTTGGACATAAATCTTAACGTGGTCTGTGGCACTGCTTAATCAATTTATTTCATGTTCTCAAGGGAGATAGGGTATGTGTTAGCCTGTGGTCCCTTTCTGAACATACATAGTAGAGCCTATCACCTCCCTGTGATAGGGTAATTACTGTCCTGTTAATTATTGAACAAATTCACTCCAGTGTTTTAATTAAAGTAACATTTCTTGTTTTAATTTGTGACAGTGTCAGGTTACTCAGGCTCTCAGTGTAGAGAATGTGTGTAACAAGTCAAGATTTTACAACAGTCAAAAAGCTCTAAGAAATAAAAGCTGCTTTCCTTTCCAATTACACAATTGTGTAATATGGACACCAGCCTTGTGCAGTTGATTCAGTACAAGCTTACATTCCACTTTTCAGAGCAAATCATCTATACCTGAGATAGTCTTTTAGAACTGGAAAATGAATGGATGCCAGAAAATATTAAAAAAAAAAATAAATCTGTTTCTGAATTTGGCTGGTTCAGAGAGTGGAAAGTCATAGAAACACTGCAGAAAAAAAAAAAAAAAAAAAAAAAAAAAAAGGTGAATCCACGGTGTACCTTTCATTAGTGACAGAGATGAGAGCATTTGGAATTCTTACTAATTGTGAATGCCAGCACATTATTCAAGGAAGGGAGTCTGCCACAATTATGCCTGCTCTTCATCCTCCAGAGCACTCAAGATTTAACTGTTGCTCATTATCAGCTAGTATACAGCCTGCTGCTCTGCAAATCCTTGCACAGCTTACCCACAGCCATCTCCATCCAGTACTAAGTATTTCCAGCACCCTAAAGCCCATGCATCTATCAGAACAAGGAAAGGGCAAGATTGGGAGGAGTTGCGGCTCAAAGATACATCATGATGTCTATATTCCTGAAACTTTTCTCAACATTTCATGAAGGACTTCTGCTGACCTTTCTCAGGAAAACAATTTTTGATTATGCTGAGGAAGCTAGTTATTTTTCTGTCTTTGCACAAACTTACATTGAGTAAATTCTCTCTGAGGACCTTGGAAGCTGAGAACAAGTAAATCAATCCATCAATTTGTTCCACAATAATAAGAGGTTCCCCATCGCTACATGAAAGAGGAATGCAAAGATCCTCTATTCCTTGGTTCCACTTTCACAACAGACATGAATAACATTCAGCTAAGCTCATCAGTCAGTGAGGTGAATCTGTCTGGGGAAAAAGAAGCCCTTCAAAGTACTATCTTGCAATATAATGTCATCTTCAACAAAGTAAATCTGGTCTCAAAATGTTATGACAGTCTGCAATTTTGATTTTCTTCTGAGTGCCAAATATTTCTGACCACACACACAAAAAAAAAAAAAAAAAAAAAAAAAAAATCCTTTCCATTCGCAGTTGGGAAAACAAGATTAAGGCCAGCCTAGTGGATACAGGATTAGTCATTATGATTCACTTCATAAATAACAGTCCTGGTTATTGTAAATTTCCTATATCTAGCTATCCAGTTTCCTTTGAGAAACTTACAGTTAGTTGAAAACAGAACAAAACTAAGACCTCAGTCTTTATACTTTACACTTGGTATTGAGTGACATTTTTTGGCCTGTTATTGGCTGAGGATCCATAACTTATCTTCTGTGGAAAGTCCAAGTCCCTTCTGACTTTAACAGCTATCAATCTTCAGAGCCCTCCATTGTTCTAACACACTCAGCATTCTCACCAAGAACAGAGCACTGTGGTCAGGACAAGCTCTGTGCTTGTAGAGAATTCTGAAAAGTTATTGTTTGGTTTTGTTTTAATTCCTCTTTTGACATGCACAGTTTTCAGCATGCAGCTTCCTTTTGTTTCAGCTCCAGGGTTGGGTTTTCTTTTAGTCATTAATTACTTGGTTTAGTTTTCTCAAATTTTCTTTATGCTTTTTCCTCTTTAAGATACTGTAGCCTGCTTCAAAGGGAATTGGATTTCTTTCATGGTATGCTTCTAAATCTGGCTTTCTTTCACAGTATATTTTAAAATGTTTATCGGCTTTGACTTTTACTCTTTATAGTGGTTTGAAAAATGTATTTGCTGCTAATGAAAGGTACCAGACCATGACAGCACTGGAGACAGAGATCTTCCCTTTTTGCTACTCTTAGAGTACCTATTCTAATTGTACAGCATAAGGCGCTTCTGTAATGTTTTCCGTCTTCACAACTATTTCAAATACTTTGTAATCCTCCCTGTGCTAAGGATAATATCTTCTACTTTCATAGAAGGAGTGTATGAAGGTCTTAACTGATTACAAGGAGTCATCCAAAATCCAAGCATGATTTTTAGAGTTTTGATGATACCCTCTCAGGGGAGTCAATGAAGCAAAAAAGAAGGAACTTAAATAAGGAAACAGAGGCAACATCCAAGTAATTTTTCCAAGGCAGCAAAGGGGAAAAGAGTGCCATAGACACAAAATGTAGTCCAAAAGGATCTGTCTTGACTTTGGTGTTGAGTTTTACTTGGGTGGGTAGATGAGCTCCACCATGGCCACTTTCTCACTCCCCCTCCTCAAAGGGAGAGGGGAGAAAATACAATGCAAAGGGCTCAAGGTTTGAGAGGACGGGGGGAACGCTCAACAACTATCGTGACAGGCAAAACAGACTCAGAGTAGGGAGCTGGTAAGATTTATTGCTTATTACTAACAAGATAGAGAAATGAGGAATAAAGGAAATAAACCTAAAACTCCTTCCCCGCATCCACCCTCTTCCACCTCGTCCCCCTGAGTGGTGCAGGGGAACAGGGAATGGGGGCTGTAGTCAGCGCTTCTTCTCTGCCGCTCCTTCTTGGTCACTATTGTCCCCTGTGTTGTGAGGTCCCTCCCACAGGATGTCGTCCTTCCTGAACTGATCCAACATGGGCTTCCCACAGGCAGCAGCTCTTCAAGAACTGCTCCAGATAGACCACTGCTTCAGATGGACCATGGGGTCCATCCCTCAGGAGCAAACTGCTCCAACTTGGGTCCCCCATGGACAGCAGCTCCTGCCAGGTCACCTGCTCCTGTGTGGTCTCCTCCACAGGCTAAATAAAGGTCCACCCTGGAAAGGTCCGGACTGGAATCTGCTCTGACAGGGCTGCAGCCTCTGTCAGTGCAGGTTCACCTGCTCCACCAGGGGCTTCTCCACGAGGGGGCTGCAGCGTGGAGATATGCTCCACCGTGGGACCCATTGTATGCAGGGGGACAGCCTGCTTCACCATGGTCCTCACCACAGCCCGCAGGGGACTTCTGCTCCAGTGCTTGGAGCACCTCCTGTCCTCCTTCTGCACTGACCTTGGCACCTGCAGGGCTATTTCTCACTCCTCTCTCTCTCCCAGCTGCTGTTCCCCAGCAGGTTGTTTTTTTCCCTTTCTTAAATACTTTCTCACAGAGGCGCAAACAACACCTCTTATTGGCCCAGCTCTGGCCAGCAGCAGGGCCCTTATCTAACATGGGGCAACTTCTAGATTCTTCTCACAGGAGCCACACCTATGGCCCCCTGCTACCAAAGCCTTGCCACCTAAACCCACTACATTGGGTTATAGACATACTAAGTAGAAATATGGGATTTAATTCCTCCTGGTTGACTACACAGAACTTTTTACCTTTTCTCAATGGAAATGCAGCTGACATATCAAGTAAAATGGAAGAACTGCCTCTCCTCTGGTGGCAGTGTCAACATGTAAGGAGAACAGCCTAAGAAATAACGAGAGGAAACACAAAACAATGTTACTGTTCCACCTTAATATCACATTTCTTTCACAGAATGAAGGCTGCTTCTTCCCTTCTGAGTCTGCAGTAGTCTTTAAACTCTCCTCTCCTCTGCTCTCCTCTGCTCTCCTCTGCTCTCCTCTCCTCTCCTCTCCTCTCCTCTCCTCTCCTCTCCTCTCCTCTCCTCTCCTCTCCTCTCCTCTCCTCTCCTCTCCTCTCCTCTCCTCTCCTCTCCTCTCCTCTCCTCTCCTCTCCTCTCCTCTCCTCTCCTCTCCTCTCCTCTCCTCTCCTCTCCTCTCCTCTCCTCTCCTCTCCTCTCCTCTCCTCTCCTCTCCTCTCCTCTCCTCTCCTCTCCTCTCCTCTCCTCTCCTCTCCTCTCCTCTCCTCTCCTCTCTCCTCTCCTCTCCTTCTAAATCTCTAAATTTGTACTGTATTGTATTTTAGACAGCATACTTCAATAGGAGAAATAGACAGACTTTATCTTTAAGAATACCCAAGTTTGCTCCTTCTGCAGAAGAGGCATAAAACTTCACTAATTCAGACAGAGGACAACATTTAATGCCCTTTACCTAGTAAATAGCTCTTTCCATGACTCTTCGTGTATCATGGAAGAAAGCCCCAATTTTCTTTGTTCCATTAAGTCCTTAAAGCCTTAATCATATAGCTCTGAGAATAGGCTGAAAGAACTAAAGGAGAAAATGGAATAGAGAGCCATGATCAGTGAAACATAGTGTACTTGTGTTTGGAGACCTTATATTATTATATTGGCTAACATCCATTACGTTTACCTTGTGTGTCACTTCTCAGTAGAAAGACTCTACCTTTCAGGGGTCTGAGACCACCCAAGTCAATGGGAAAGTACCTTGGGATATATGGTCACTTCAGGTGGGCTTGCTGAACAGGATTTTCCCCACTGCTGATGAGAATTAGATGCATAGTTATAAAAGGGTCTCAAAACAGCAGATCTGGACACCCAAGCGGGAGAGATGCCTTTTCCAGGGGTTTTTTAGGACTTTGCTGTATAATTCAAGTTTCTGCTTACATACCAATGGTGACAGTAAAGAGCAGCTGTTAAACTCTTTTCCCTTGTGTATGAGTAATACAAACTCCTGGTTTACCTTGAAGCCCCTTTAATTGACTCCCTAATACTGCCAGTGAATCCCATATAATCCTGCACTCTGCCTACTTGAAAGTCAGCAGTAGATTCAAGCACTGCAGGGTTTTCCAAGTCTGTGCGGTCACCCCATTCATTACTCATGAAAGAGACAGCAAGAGACCCAAATCTCAGAGGACCCTCTCATCTTTACTTTACTGTTTGTTTGTTTATTTTGCCACAACACAAGAATGAGGCCAGGCAGTCTCAGAGGAGACCACTGCTCTTACTACCAGGTTTTCTAGAAGAGCATTCAACTTCTGGGTTGCCATGAGCCTTGTTTTTGAAATAGTTAAGCCAAGATTTCTCTCCCCTCCACTACACCTCCTTTCTTAACATGAAATCTAGTAGAAGCAAAGTAAAAGTATCTCTGCTTATTTGTTTAAAACATAAAAATAACAATAACACTGTACATAAATAAAAAAGGAAAGGTACTTCCTGTAAATTTCTGAAAGCTTCTCAAAATAGTCTCAAGACTTAGCCAAAATTAATACTGTTATGTAGCCAAAGTTTCCATGAAAGCATCTGTACCTGGGTGTCTGTACAAGTAAAATTGTGCAAATAATTACAACCTCTTTTCTGGCCAAAATTCTGCTACATATCAACAAATGAAGTCCTTTTTTTTTTTTCTTACTGGAGAGATGGCAGAAACTTTTTTTTTTTTCAAAAAAAAAAAAAAACAAAAACATTTTTTTGAGACAGTTATGATTGCAGAAAAGTAGGTTGTTTCATTACAGTTTTTACTACTGTCATATTCTATTCAGTGCAGTAGCCAGCTGCCACCACTTATTTTTTCAAGGCACAGACTTACAAGCACTGATGGATTCTGCATGCCATGGCTATCTGGCAGAGTTTACTGCCAAGTAAAGGGAGTGGTGGGATAGGACATTTTGTCCATGGCTCAGATTATTCATTTGAGAATCAAAAAAAATTGGTGCAAACTTTCCTTCTTCTGTAGTATAATAAATTGCTAATGAAGGTGATGTGAGATAATATCTTATAGCCCATTCTTTTACCTCTACCATAGGGTGGTAATACCCCATGTTGAGATGGGTCATCCACGGGAGAAGTAACATCTCAAATTGCTAGGGTTTACTCTTAGAAGGCTTTCCTGTCAGTGTCCAAAGACAGATGGGAAGTTAAAACATTGCAGCATTCAGTGAACTGCCCAAAATCAGTCTGTGACACACAGAATATTGAGAAAGATGACTTGGTGCAGCACAACACTGCAGCTGGTGATGTGCTACCCTAGTAAGAGCTTTGTACTGAGAGTAGTGGTGACAGAAATGTTCTCTGCAACCACTGTCCCTGGACCTCCCCTCTATCTTCTCAACCACCAGAGTCCATCCCCACAAAATGACGAGGTCAGATACTATCTGTGACATACAGCTGTATGTCACAGCTATATGTATGTTTGTTGTGCTTCCCACTGCTCTTCATTGCTTGGATATGTGATGTGTGTTCCTGCTGCTAGTCTTCTCCAGTATCCTGTTCTTAAGCATCCTGGAAACTTAGCAAAGCTTAGGTTGTGTCTCGGGGGGGGGAGGGGAGGGGAAGGGGTGGAGTTGGGGGTTGGAGGAGCTCAGGGGAGGAAAGGGTTAAAAGAAAGAGGAAAGTGCAATTTGTAAAGGTAAATCCCTATAAATGAACAGTGGTGAGTCATGAAGTGCTGTGAGTCCTTAGTGGTGTCACTGTCATTAATTTTACTACACACTTCTCTTTGAAAAACTTCTATATTGATAATTCTATTACCAGTGATATTTTTCACATCATTTGTACTTATTTTTTATAAATATGAGCAAATAAATAAATAAAAGAACTCCCCAGTTAAATAGAAGCTCTTCCTCTCAACTGCTTTCATAAAAAGTTAAGTAAACAGATGGGCTTCCTGGCATGTCTGAAGTGGACACATATATCATATTGCAGGCAATCGCTCTCTATATCATCCAGTAAGCATTCACATCTTTGATGTATGGAAGACAGCACTTACACTAAATCTCTAGGTAGCCCTGAAATCACACACATTTGGCTCAGAAATAGAGACCGGGCTAACTACTTCCTCTCATGCAGTACTGGGTGGGTTACATTCAGGAGACCCTCCTCAGTTTCTCTATATATCGTCCAGGTCAAGCACATCTGGCAACATTCACTCTCCAGGAGTAAGGAGCCCAAACCATGGTGATCAAAGACAATTACTGTTCCTTCCCAGCTGAGAGATCAACAGCTTCTTGTGCAATGCTATCTTTTTCTTTACCACACAAGAAGGGGAAAAAAAAAAAAAAAAGGTCAAATAGCATAACAATATATTCTAAAATCTTTCCTGAAGATCAGACCTCTTGTGTTTCACACTTGAAAGAGTGCAAGGCCAGCTTCAGGGCTTACTTGCAGGAAGGCAGCATGCCATGACATGTCATTGCAGGTTTGCATCTGACATTGAAAGGGTGGGCATGGACAGTGGTACAGTTTTCTAACTTGAAGAATTTCCCAGCATATAAAACACTTACCAGGCAGTTATCTTGCAAAGGTCTGAATAACTGGAATATGATACATTGGTTAGAAAAGGAAGAAAGAGTGGGGAACATCAAAGTGGGCTTTATACATAGCATAATATTAAAAAATATATTTTTTAAAATATTTTCTTTCTCTATCCTGTGATAGGTGGTTTTTGTTTTATTTGTTTATTTATTTATTAACAACATTATTTTTGAGTACAGGATAGTCTTCCTTGGTGTACACCTCTGAGATGGAGTGGTAGGGAAATATAAAGGAGAATTGCCTCTTTCTCTTGTCTTTGCTGCTAGACTATAGAGAAAAGGAGAAGCTTGCTCCTTCCCTGAGAGTATCTGAAACGATACAACAATGAGGGAAGGTGAGGGGAGGGTGGTAGTGATTGTAGGTAGTAGGAGGCAGAGAAGACTGCAATCAACAACCCTACAGTGGGGAAGAAAATAGTAGACTGCTGAGAAGAGTATGGAGTGGAAACAGAGTCAAGCCTCCTAGGCAATGGACAGAGATGGACTGTTCATAGAGACTCAGAGAAATCTGTGTAGACTTGTTGCATCCCAAGAAGCAAATGCTGGCACATCAAAATGATGCTGTGATGTGAGCAAGGGAAAACGTCACCTTGCACAACCAACAGTGAGAATTCCTGTCAAATTCCTCTATTTTTGTTCATTTTAACCTGAAGATCTTATTCCTCTACTTTGTAAAAAGATCCATACTTTAATTGAAGTTCTCAGAAATCCCATCTCCAGAGTTTGGACATTCTTTCCAGTGTTTTGGGGGGATTCTTGCTCTAAGGAAAATATACAGGAAAGTCTCTCTCAATTTTCTGGCTGATTCAGGGTCCTGTCATAAGCAGTTTAATCCCAGTTTTGGCCAGGTATAAGTCTAAAGTAAAAGAATGGTATTTTTTACTGAAAGATTGGTAAGAAATCACTATCTTAAAAAAAAAAAAATAGTGTTGCTGAGGTAAATACACAGATTTATATATGACTCTATCTCAGTTTTCTTTTCTCCTGCTTTTATCAAGGCTATGTCAGTCTGACCTAAAAAATTACTTCTCTGTTTTAATTGCTCAAAAAACAGTCTCCAGTGCCTTTCTTGGTGGTGGTAAAAAGTTCTCTGTAAACACATAATAGAAGGTGAGAAGCTTTTTTTTTTTTTTTTCAAAATAGTTATTTGTAAAACTTTTTGTTTTTTCAAATTTGCAAAATGTGAAAATGGTGTAAATGAAATATGTGCTTAAGTACTCAAAAAAAAAAAAAAAAAAAAGGAAAAAAGGACAACTGACAGTATGTTGCTGCTGGCTGGGGAAAAATATCGTGAAACTCCACACAGCTTTTTAGCTGTAACAATAAGAAAATCAGACTGACCAAAGGAGTCCCTCAGACCCAGTATCTTGTCTCTCTCAGTGGACAATAATATCTGCTTACAAAAAAGGTATAAGAAGCAGGTGCATATTTCTTCCAATTATAATCAATCTTTCCCTTGGTATGCTATCCCATGCTCTGGCAATCAATATTTCAGACATTTCATGAGAGGAGGATGAAATGATACTAAACACCAGATTCATACCAGGGCTTTCTTCCATAATCTTTCTTTCCTGTCTACCTTATTTAGACCATGATGCCACAATATTTAAAAAAATGCTACCAGCTGCTGATGCCTGTTCAGCCATTCAGATATAGAATATATGTAGCTGGAAATGATGATATGAGAAACATGGTGTGAGAAAGATGTCATGCAAGCTGCACCTTCAGAAATGCCCTTACCTTAGAGGTAATACTGTAACCTCACTTCCTAATGTTTTGGTTATAGTTCTAATCTCAAATTGCTTGGAGAACCAATTAAAGATAATTGTCTACTGCAGAGAAATACTTATCTGGCAGATAAGCTTGTGACAACTGGAAAAGATTTCTGGAGTATAATAGATTGAAATTTTTTTCATCAAATTCCTTTGGAAGTAGGAAATATGCTATGAAGAGAGGAAATGCAGCTATTGAGCAAGAATAATTAATTTAACAGCAATGAGTGTTTGTGCTTCAGAAAATATAGCGTTCTCCTCTAACGAAACTAAGCAAATCCTTTCTGTGGGGTGGGAAAGAAAAGAAAAAGGCCAATTTCTTATTTAGTTTCCTCCCATTACCATACATGGCCTGAGTTTGCTCTGACAGGGAAATTGAGACCTTCTGGATACTTAACATTAAAAAAATAAATAAAGTAATCTCTTCTTGTGTTTGATTTAAGAATTATTAAATACATAATTAAACTGAAAATTCCTTTGCTATTGAACTATCATCAATTATATAGGAATATAATAAAAAAAGGATACTGAAACAGATTGCAGCTTTCAAACCCTTTCTGTGTCTGATGCTAAAAATGGAGGCATAGGTTTTTGTTAAACATATGTTTCTTAATTGCCTTCCTGTTGTTATACTCGAGACTAGGAGGAAGAGGAGAAATTGACAGATGTTCCAGATGGACTTAAGCAGAAAAATAGAGTGAAAAGGTGGACACCCACATTTACAAGCAGAAAAGAGATCACCTTTTTCTGTTTCTCTGAATGTCAGTACTGGTGTGAGGTCCTGGATTGACAAGCTCAGACACTTGGGTCTCCTGTTTAGCCACAGAAACATTATACTGTGGCTTAGCTTTCTGTTTTTCCAATAAAACAGCCACAACACTGGAAATGGTGTTGTACTTCAACAGGGGTGGAAAGAAGAGAGGAGAAAATTGTACCAAAAAATTAACTAGAGGGTGCAAAACAGCAGGAGGTGAAGGGGGCAAGGGCAACCCCATAACGCATTCCCACCAGCCAGCTGAGCAATAGGGGTGGCTGGAGAGTGCACAGCAAGCCTTTGTGCAGATAGGAGGGCAACCTAGGAGACCATGCCCAGGTTGAGGTTGACAAAAAGAGGGTGACATGCAGTGCTGGCAGGGCTGCCCACAGGGTTAGCAGCTTGCTCTGGTGCTGCCCAAAGCAGCACAGGGGGAGGCAGGCTGGGAGGCTTTGCAAGCCAGCATGGTTTTACCTGGGATTACAGGGGAGAGACAGAGATGGGGAAAGACGGGTTTCACCCTGTCCCTAGTGCTTGGCACTGCATTTTCTCAGCCTTTTTGACAGAAAGGAGCCCTTACATATGAGACAGGCCGGTCCTTAGAGCAGAGCTACAAATGATTAATTGTATCAAGAAAAAGAAACAGTGTCTCCTTGCTGAGCTTTGTAACGGGCTTCATATAAATTTGCGTGAAATATTATGTGGGATTACTGCAGCCAGCCAGCAGTTTGGCTGCAGGAGCCAAGAGGAGGATGGGAGCAAGGCCAACAGGAGAAGCAGGAGATGAAGTGGATTGTGCTTGCCAAGGCCAGGAGATGAGCCAAACCATAGCTACAGTAGCATAGTAATGAGGAATGGGAATTGCATTCAACATCGGTTCTTCTTCTTATCGTGATCATTACTACTCTGAATCTAATTGCCTATCCTACCTGCCTTCCCGCCCCTGCCTCAGGCCTCAGTGCAATGCCGGATAACAGCAGAAGGCAAAGAAAGCAGAGTGCAGGAGTTTAAATGTAATCCTAGTGGAGCCCACAGTCGGTGCTCCATGAAACCACCCACCCACCCACTGGTACAGCTGAGATTGCCACAACAGGCGCTCCCTTCTTACCCAGGAGAGGCGAGGGAGAGGGGTGACACCAAATGCCATTTTCCAGGAATTTTACTCACAGCCACACATGAAGGTCAACCAGGGAGAACTGGGATTTTAGGATATCATTTGTTGGACCCTCCTGCTTTCTCTTCTCCTACACTGTTGGTGTCCACTTTGGTTCTCATTGAGTTTTTACTGTGGGAGGGGAATATCCACCTCCAAAGCACGTCATGCCATTCAAAGCTAGTGGGGCTGTGTAAGCAGCTGGACCACTGTCTCATGTCCTGTCCCAGCATGTGTGGAGTCCCTGGTTGTTTTAATAGAGAGGCCTGACCTGGAGCTGAATGCATCAGGTGTAATAAAACTTGAACTGCCTATCTCACTCTTGTTTCCTTCATGGAATAGACTGCAATCCCAGACCTTCCCAGAAAGTTGGGTCTGGATCCAGACTTGGCATCCTCCCTCTGTAATGGCCTGAACTCAGCTTCTTCCTCCCAGGACAGACCAGATCTTGAACTACTTTGTGCTTCAGGACTCTTTCTAGTATTTCTGATTCTGTGCAGAGCTTCATGTAACCAATAACCAGTGATGGAGGACCTGACTTTCTGAAGATGCATATTATCACAGCTGAACTACACACTGAAGATGCTCTGCAGACAACGGCTCCTCTTGGCAAGTCAAAGGGGAACCTCATCATTTGCCATGCTTAACAGGGCAGCACTAAGCCTGCCTCAGCCCAACACCACCCTCTGCCTACCTCCAGGGCGTTTTCGCCACAGAAAGTACTGCTTTCCCCAGGGGCTGAGGATTTCTGAGCAGGGTGGGAAGCGGGGTGCACACAAACCATCATGAAATAACCCACAGTGTCAGGTGTGGGGCCTAGCCTGTATACACAGAAAACCTCCTGCCTGGCTAAGAAGAGGGTGTGTTTTTTCTCTCTCTTTTCCCTCCAGCTGGAATGAAATGTGAAATCTTCTCATAAACGCAAACTGAGAGATTCTTGTTTTCTCAAAGGACACAGGGCAAAGACCTGAATTTCTTCTCCCAGCCAACACTGAGGGAGTTCCCTTCCTGGAGGGACCACACTTGCCAGCCTCACAGGGCATCAGAAAAAGGCAGCACCAACCAAGGGCTCTGTGGGCTGGGGATTTGTCTGTTTGCTCCCCTGTGACATTTCCACAGTGTCACCCGTGTCTCCAGTCACATCACCTATTCAGAGTAGTTTCTCTCTTGCTCTTGCCTTGCTCATGAGGAAAGGCAAATCTTTTCCACTGTACTGCATCTAAGTTAGTGCTAGTTCTGTGTTTTGAGATACCCACTGCCCAGAGAAGCTTTAGAAGTGATCATATGCAGCTTTCAGTAAAAGTTACAAAAACTGTTATGTTTGCATATCTGTAGAAATATGTACTAAAACCTTGACCTATATCACACATAGTCTCAATGGTAACATAAATTAAACTCTTCGTGTTTAGAGTAAAAATCCATTACTAAGGTAGCTCTTCTTCAAAATGGAAGATTTGAAAATGCATTATTTTGAACCTAATGAAATTGTTTCTCCGTAGATAAAGTAGACATTCAGAAGTAAACATTCTGGAAGAATAGGACATACAGAGACAGGATATCTCTCTTGCTTTGTTTTCATTTTCTTTTGCAGACTTTCTGTAATTTAACAATTTGGACATGACAAGCCAATGTTAGCTGCACATTCACACGCACTACACTGCCTGATAGTGAGTGGGCTTTTCACTTTCTTTTGTTCATCACATCTTAAACTTCTCATAGGAAAGGGTTTCTTAACATGGTCTGAATGGAGACAGATTGAAAAGTAAATTACTTGCTCTATCCCTTGAGGCTGAGCCCAGAGATTTGTTTTCCTGAAGTGTTCAAATGAGCTTCAAGTTTTACATGTATGATGTGGCCAATCTCTGACCATGATCTCTATTTCTCTGTTTTAACCAAAGCAAATTTTCTTCCACTCCCTATACCTCTCACCTGTGCTCAAGATAAACAGATGTGACTCTGTCTATCAGTTAGCAAATGCTAAACTTTGCTTCCAACTTCCTAAGCTCTTTCTAAGCAGCCAGTTAGTCTTCCTCTCCTTTTCTTCTTTGTATTTGGCAACCACATATTTTGGGCTGCAGGCAGACACCCTTAGAAACCAGTACCTCTAGTCTACTCAGGTTCTTTAGTGTACATTGCACTGCAATACAATTAGCAAAGATGACTTCCCTTTGCATCGTAGCTCCTCACCCTTCCATCTTTTCCAAAGGAACAAATGAACAAATTTCCTCCCCTTTACCTTAAAAAAAAAAAAAAAAAAAAAAAGTTTTGATGACTTAGTGCTGTATTTTCGCTGTCTTTCTTGTAAATTTACACAAGTATACAAACCACTACAAACCACACACCCAAGTAGACAGGCGTGTCTGTGTCTTTGCCCCTTGCTGCCAACAGCCTGATACAAGGACAGATTTTGCAGCAGTAGAAACTGTAACAGAGCTGTGATCTGAGCTTTGGAGCACTGGAGTTGAAAGCCAGTTTATCTGGGCTCCTCCTTAAAAGAGCTGATGCTGTGACACATATGCAGCCTAATGGCACTTGAAGGGGTTAATACACCTGGAAAGTGAGTTTTCAAATGAATTCCTTTTCCTTTTGGCCTCAACATAAGGCAGTGCTCTATTAGATTTGACCTTTCTTAATGTGAATTAGCAGCTCAGTGGAACAGGATCCAGAACTGAGTCCTTTCCCTCTTCACATCCATGCATTAATGTAACAAAAGCAAAAAGGTGTCTGCAAGGCTAAGAATAACTGAACAGATCTTGTGCCAATTTGGAATAAAATATAGGACCCTCCAGAAGTGGAAGTAACTTGGTTACTTCTGAACTGTAGCTAAGGCAGGCATTTTAACTCACCCCCTCCAAACCACAAAAAAAAAAAAAAAATCAGGTAATGAATTTAAAATAAATAAAATAAATAAAATGAAATGAGTCAGTTCATCATTTTAGTGGGACAAACAAGAGGAAATGCCAAATTGTCTCTCTAGAATATAAATTATCCTTTCCGTCTTGCAACAGATTTGCTCAGTGACTTTAAAATATAAAAGTGCCCCCTTGCCCCAATTCCACTGTTGTCCTGGGAGGGTTTCCTCACCCATAGCCCTGCTCAAAATGTTCCATCAATCTTGTCACCTCAGTCCTACCCTGTCTCATGAGGTAATGGATGGAGCCCAGCTAGACATGAAGATGTGCCATCCAGGAAACCAGACCAAAAATGGTATGTTTAAAAACGTGTTTGAAGAGAGAACAGGATGACAGGGAGGGGGGAAAGGAGGCAGGGGATGTTTTTCAGCCAATGCTCTCCTTCCCCCCTTCTTCTCACAGGCGCTTGCTGTTGTCCAGCAGCCCAGAGAAAGATAGATATATATATATACACTTTTATACACTTTTTCTTTTTCTTTTTTTTTTTTTTTTTTGACAGGGGAATGGGAAGGAGGAATGATAACTAGATCCTCATGGCACATCTGTCTTTGGATCCTCATGGGAGCCACAGCCATGTAAAGAGGGGAGGGCAAGGGTAAAAGGAGAGGGGGGAGGGGTCCAACTTCAACCTTCTAGAAATTGAGTTATTTTAAGCAATATCTTTGAAACAAAAAAACATGTGTTCTCTGTTCTGCAACACATTGGGCAAGGCTCAAACACCGGGCTGGGTTGCCCGGGGTCGCAGGCCCCGCCAAAGAAAACAGGGAGCTCTGAGGTGGGTCTGAGGCGAGCTGGTCACCAGTGAGGAGCGGCGACGGGGCCAAGTCTGAAGGAGCGCGCCCCGGTTGGCAAACAGGGAGTGCAGTGTTGACTGCCCCTCAGGTATTTCCCTTCAAGTTCGCTGCTTTCTCAGAGCGTGCTGCTACGAGCAAATGTTCCATGATGCGTGGATGAAGGATGGGGGCTCACATACTGGGCATGAGCTTTGTGTGCATTTCAGGCTGGAATTTGCTTTGATTTGTTTTTCAGGTTTTGATCTTCCTGGGCTTGGCTGGACGCTTCGCTGGTGAGGGGAGTGGTGACACATCGCACCCCGCTGTGTTGTCACTCTGGCTTGCGCGCCCACTAGCCTCTGTGTGGCCAAGTCCAGTCATACACTGCTTCCCTGGTTAGCAGTTCACACCATCGCACCTTGGTACCTCTTCTGCACCTATAAAAACCTACTTCCACAGGCTCTCAAAGGAAGCATTTAACTATGGTTATACACTGAGTGCAGGTCTGGATGCTAACTTCCTCAAAGGCTAAGTGTTTTCAGACAGGGAAGTGTTGGTTCAATCACATCCCCAAAACCCAGGTGTTATTGTTAATTGAGTTTAAAAAGCTGTCTCAGGCCAGAGAGGAATTAAGCTCCATTTTCAAGTAGAAACAAACCGGCTGCTTTTCCAAGAAAGGACCAAACACCTCCACCATTCAAAGCTGTCAGAGTGCTTTTGACCAGCTGGGAAATAATGGCACTGAGTTCTGCCCAGCACCCAGTACCTTTTGGAGGAAAGCTGGTGCAAGAAAACAGGATGCCTGTCTGCCAGTGGCTTTTGGAGTGTGCTCAGGTGCTGCTGCAGTTCTTGGGACTCAAGGGTACATATGAAAGAGATGGTGAGTCCCAAAACCATTCCAGAGACTCAGAAAGTTAGTGGAAAAATCCTCACCTGTTTTTCCTTTTTGGCTGTCTTCTTGGAGGTACATAAGGACTTTTTCATGGTTTGGGGGGAACAATCAGATAGGGAGAAAATAGGTAATGCCTGTCAGTTGGCATTTTCAGCTGCAAACCCACAAGTTACAAACCTCTCATGTAGAGGGTACAGATGTCAGGCTTGGTGGAACTTCTTATCATAGGCATGTTTGCATTCATAAAAATATGCAGACTGAGGGATCAGGCTTCATTCAAATGCCTTTTTTTCACCAAATGATTATTTTACAACTGAATTTGCTGAGTGCCCACAAATCAAAGTCAGTGGGGAGCAGAGGGTACTCAGAATTCCTGAGAATTAGCCCCAGGATGTATAAGTATTACATTAAGTCTCCTTAACATTTTAAAGATTTGGCTGATTTTCAAGATCTTTAAAGCATGACACTGTGCATTTGTCGTATTCTTTCCTTTGGTATGGGTGTTCCCATGGTGGGAGTGCTGGTATAAGAACCTACCTCAAAAGCAAACTTAAATCCCATCTCTTGTTTTCCCAAGGGTATTTGTTTACACAGAAGACTCTGTTATGGCAGTAATCACTGATGTGTTTGAAAATCTGTCACACAGTAATTAATTTATCCTTGTTGCACCAAGCTGTTAGATAGGTTAACCTTATCCCCATATTATAGGAAGAGAAGTGAGGAACAGAGATTAACCCATGAGGGGCCTATGGAGTCTGTATGAGAGCCAGAAAAGGAACACAAATCTCCAGAATTAACAGGCTAATGCCTTAACCACATGAGTATCCTTTCTAAGGTAGTATTTGTTGCCATATCCTTTTCCTGCTTCATCACTTAGGAAAAAATGAGCTGTCCCTAGATAACATTTTATATGTTGGAACTAAAAATAGGAATTATCTTCTCCTGCACTTAAAGTATTGAAAGCATACAGCATGGGAACTTGTGTGAAAAAAAAATATGCTAAGGATCAAGAGGAAAAACAGATAAAGGCCAACTGTGGGAGAAGATTGCTATAGGAGGGAAAGAACTTCTGGAAATGTCTGCAGGGGATCCTGTTCCAAACCCCTCTCACCATTCAAGATTTTTCTTGCTATTTTCCTTCTTGCTTTTTTGAGAAATAAATACGGGATTGAAGAGCATTTGGTTTAATCGTCACACATGGTCCATGTACATGCAAAGATTTACCATGTTATTGCTTTAACAAGAATCCAGCCACCAAATAGGAGAAGCACTGACCTCTAAGGGAGAGCAATCAGATCTTCACATTCAGTTTATTGCATTTTTGTCTTTACTTCTAAATACAGCTTATCTATCATTTTCAATAACCATAAACATAACACAGTTTGGGGCCAGTGGTTTCTCAGTTGTCTTAGCAAGCACAAAGAATACAAGATCCTTCATACACCCCACTGTCCCCTCAGGCCAGTTTTGCAACAGTTTTGCACTGTGCATCCCTGACCTGCCAAGCTTCACAGTTTCTGGTTGAAGATTCACTTACCTAGCTCCTGGCTCACTGTCCATCATCACAGGGCTTGCAATGCAGTCAGCAGTGCACCACAGCTTCTCTCTGGCTCTGGGACCATCTACACCAGATGGAGCCAGCTGGTCTTCCAGCCATCAGGTTCATAGGAGCTCATGTAAAGCCTACTAGCAGGGGCAGACTCTGTTCAAAGGATCCTCCTTGGAATGGATGATGCCTCTGGCTGAAGTTTTATGCAATACCTGTATGTGACCAGTCTGGAAGAAAGGGAACATTGCAATTATCTGACCAAAATTATTGCTTAAGACATAGGCCCTACGCCTTGCAATACATGGAGACTCACATACTGAGACTAAAGCTATTTGAGAGGCTACTGTTGCATAGTTTCTGGAAGTGCATGTGTTTTGTGGAATGATATCTGTTGGAATAACACCACCCATATCATTAACAAGGTCCAGTTTGGGACCTAGGATTTCAAATAAGAGATAATTCATCTACCAAAACTGTGTCACTCTGACCTTATCCCTCTGATGATGTCCCTCTACCACCCTTGTCTCTTCCAAACAATCATAGAATCATAGAATGTCTCAGGTTGGAAGGCACCTTAAAGATAATCGAATTCCAACCCCCCCTGCCATAGGCAGGGATGCCACCTACTAGATCAGGTTAACCAAGGCCCCATCCAGCCTGGCCTTGAACACTTCCAGAGATGGGGCATCCACAACTTCTCTGGGCAACCTCTTCCAGTGCCTCACCACCCTCTGAGTGAAGAATTTCCTACTTATGTCTAGTCTAAATCTATCCTCCTTTAGTCACAGTAAGAAAAGCCTGTCTTAGCCCTCTATTCTTATACTAGAATGTGCTTTCAATCTGTGGGAACCTGTGCTTCATGTAGTTGTTTTGTTAAACATCACTGCCAGTGCCTGGTATTGTGAAATAGAGGAGCTACAGAACAGTGCATGCAAGCTGAAGTCACCTTCCTTAGAAAACATGGGGGCCCCAAATTACCTTTCAGTCTTCAGGGAAAACTGCAATTTTCTTTAGAGTGAGCGTTCCTGAAAATACTTGGTTCTGGCACCATAACAGGCAGTGGTTTTTGCTTATATGCCTGAGCAGAAGGAGGCATTTGGCTGCTCACAAGATAAGGACATACATTGACTTTGGGAAATCAGCCTCAGAAAACATTCATTGTCATACACCACAAACTTCCTCCTCTCCTGTTAGTGTAGTAAGCATTTTGCATAGCAGCCGCAGAACAATGGTGGCATTTTGCAATAGTGTAACTTGAATGGAAATGTCATACTAGTCATCTAACCAAAACAAAGCCAGGTGGCAGCCACGCTGTGTGTACACAGATACATTGCATACACACTCCCTTGGGTAATCTGATGGACTTGCTGTCTTCAGAACACAAGGATCCTGGTTTCAGACTTTACATAACTGGCAGGGAGCCAGCACAGTGCCTGCGCAATGCATCCTGCTAATTCACTACCAAAGGTTATCTTAGTATCTGACCTCTGTATACAATACTTGTCTTTGCTTAGGAAAAAGGACCAAGTGTGGTGATTAGAGGTTATTGTTGTGCTAGCAGCTGTGAAGTCATGGCTAATGGCAGCTACAACACTTTTCCTCCTTGAGTCGAAGTGCTATGTAGAAATTAAATAAATCTACTTACAGGGTTCAGCTAACATTTGTAATACTAATGTCTGCATTCATCATTAAATCCAAGATAGACCTATAACATATAGAATGCAAATTCACAAAAAGAATGCCAAAGGACAGTGCAGAAGAAATATAGTACTCTGAAAGGGTCAACACCAAGCTTGTTATACACAGAAATGGCAGAAAGTGTCTCACCCAGAAACAAGTCATTTGACTGTTGGGTGTGAATATCCCAAGAAGTGGAAGAGATGATCAGGCCTTGGACTCATGCTTGTAGCTGAACTCTTTAAAGAGGAACCACGATGCCATTTCACTAAAAACAAAACCCTTTGAGCTGCTGTGATCAGCAAGTAATCTGAAGGAAGCAGGTAATACTGTCCTTCAGCACGAACTGTTCATGCATAGTTAGCAGGATTGGAAAAATAGAGCATAATGAGTTTTTTGTGTCTGGGTGGATAATTAATGCTTTTTTAATGTCTACAGGGCTTTTACAGGTGAAATTTGAGCTAGCAAATTGGCATTATGCCGAGACCAGCTCGGCTCCCCTCTCAAATTGGCTGCAAGGAACAATCATATTCTCTGTTCCTTCTCTCCCCTTTATCTCTTAAAAGGATAATTCCTGAAAATTTACATTTAGAGGCAGACATAGGGATGGGAAAGGGATAGGGGATCTTGCTTGCTTATTTTCTGTTAAGTCCTTAACTTAACCGAAGTCTGTATCTCCTCTCAGGAGCCATTTAGATATCATTTACTTGTACAAAGGGAGGTGGGAAACCAAACAGCCTATTATTGCCTACTGTTTAGTCTTTCAAAACAGGCTGAGGTGCAGAGCAGTTCCCTCCCTCCTCAGTCTCTACTCTGAGAAGTAGAACAAAACCAGAGCTCTCCTGACTGGCTTTGAGCAGATGATACCAAGGTCAGAGACAGGTGTGAAAGTGATAAGGTGGAGGGATAGGGATATTATTTTCTATTCAAGTTTTACAGCTTTTTTTTTTTTTTTTTTTTTTTTTCTTTCAGCCAGTTAGTGATATTGTTGGTGCTCCCTGGCAAGGTCAAACCATGTTGTTCACTACTTTTGACGGATGTGTAGCCCAGAAGCTGTTTCCTTCTGGGATGGGTTCTCAAAAGTGGTTACAGGTACAGGTATCTCGGTGGGAGGACTGCACCTCCAAACATGGATGTATCTTGCAATCTTGTAATCTAGTATGTATGTGGTGTTTAAGGAAGAGCTTTTGGTGCTTCCTGGGACTTGCAGGCCCTTTAAAGGGCTGACCTGTTTGGAGAAGGCACTGCTCTGTTCTTTGTTCCTCTGGTAGGCATGTGTGGTGGTGTGAAGGAGATATTTTCTTTTTGCCAATGAACAGAGAAACCTCCTAGAAAACCAGCTGTTGCCAGTTTTTCACAGTGAATGTTACCCACATTATCCCTGGCACAGAAGCATAGCCAGCTTGGAAACAGGCACTATGAAAGAAAAATAATGGCTCAGCATTTTAGCCTCAGAGGTACAATGGGTTTATTTTCACTGCGCCATGGAACGAGCAGGAGAGGTAGGACTGCTGAGCTGTACTTCTGGACCTGGTCTAGTATCACAGAAAGGCTTTGTGTCATGCTGATGTGCCAACTTGACAGGAGCAGCTTGGTGCTTTCTGCTATGTGTTCCCTTGTCTGCTACAGATGTCCACATTCACAGTTTTGCTCAGCCTTTTCAATAACTCCATTCTTTCACTGCTTCATGAGTGTGAGCCTCTCCCTATGAATGAGGAGATAAGAAACGGATGCATTCATCTGGTTTCTTTCTTTTATACCTGCAGTACTGACATGTGGAAACCTCTGTCCCAATATTCAATCTTGGTTTATCCTTCTCTGTTTAACCAGAGGATTTAATTACCTGAAAGTTGTGTTTTATGGGATGTGTGGGCTTTTGTGCCTTTTTTTTTTCTTCTTTGAATATCACTATAAGCATGACACAGAAGATGGCTGCATGGAGACTGATTCAATGCTAGAAACTCGAGCTGAACTTCTACCTCAGGTCAAAAGGTGAAAATAACTCAGTTACTTTCTCCTTAGCTCCTAGTGGGTTTGTGTTCATCAGAGAAATGAAACCAATTGGTAACCTCTGTGTAGGAATGCATCAGGCTTCAAACACCTCAAGAAAGCTTCTCATGTGTTGGCAAGGTCATGTGTATCTCTGTACACAAACTGTCCCAGGGCTTTGACTAATTCTAACTCCAACTGTTAATCCTTCACTTTCCTACCCTAATAAAAATCATTCAATCCTCTTGCATGTCCAGCTAGTGGCAGGATGCTATCTTTAAGGTCTGAAAGCCAATTTGCTGTCTTGGTATGGTGGGCATTCTGTATGTTTGAAAACCTCTGTTTCTGACCCTTATGACTTCTGCAGGAAGAAGTAATAATTTTTCAGCCATAATCCCCAGGCAAACTGAAGAGCAGCTCAGAAGACACTATCTTCTGAAATGTTTTATAAGATTTTTTTTTTAACCTAATTTGGCTTTGATCTCTCTGTGTTTCCCTATTTGCATCACATGATTTGAAGTTTTCTCTTCTTCCCAGAGTAAACAAGAGATACAGAGCAAATAAAGGAAGAAACAGACAAACAGAAGTATTTGCTAGCTTATTGACTCACCATTTCTTGAAAGCAATGGGGAATTCAGAATCTAGAGATGGAAAAGCCCCATTAAGTAATTTCGTCTATCCCTCTGCCAAAGCAGGTTCAAGTACTGGATGTTATTAGCCAAGCTGCTTTTCAGTTTCCAGCTCTGTCTTTTAAGTGAGCAGATTGTATCTATGCTGAATAGTACTAGAGGGGAATAGTCTAATGATCTAAAAACTAAAGCATTTGCTTGGTTCTCCAGGGTCTTGTTTGCTTAGTTCAGATGATGGCTGTGGATGAGGAGTACCACCCTTGTAAATAGGTGTTGCCCTAATCAGAGATAGTTATTAATGGTGAGTTGTACAGACAGCTGGCTGAATATGAAAGGTAAAAGCACAAACAAAAACAAAATGATGAAGTCAGAAATGGTTTAAGAGGAGAAGCTGATAAGACATACAGAACTTGATGGCAGAGCAGAAGCCAGATATGATGCTATGAGGATTTGTTTATTTCACACCAATTAACCTTTGGGTTAAACCAATTAGCAATTGCATTTTTGGAAGCTTTACTGTAATGCACATTACACAAGGAAAACCATTCTGGCTCCAAGGCATTGGAGTGTTCAGCTCAGTAGTTTTGTCCACATTGTTCTCATTGCTTTTGTCCCATTCCCAGCATTTGCCAACAAGGTCCAGGCTTTTCTATTCAATGTCATTTTATTTCACATGAATTAAAAGCTGTTGAAAGGAGCTCAGTTTTCTGTCTTACATTCTGGATTCTCCGTATACTTACGAGCTAGCTCTATACCTACAAGCTAGCTGTAGCTAAGCAAGCTTCTCTAGACATCCAGTCAGGATGTCCTAGTCCAAAAGACAGAACTCATTCCCCATCTCAATTGTTCTTACACTGCTGAATCAAAGCAATAATTTCACAGATCCTTAGGTTTTAATGCCCTAAAATGGTCACTCTGAATATTTATTCTAGTCTGTAATATGTGAAAGTATAAATCAGATATGTCAAGCAACAACTTCTACACAGGTGGGTAGGCAGGATTTTTACAACACCTTTCTCTACGCCCCATCCCAGGCAGAAATAATAATATTTATAATGTAACATAATATAAACACTCCTGGGAAATGTAATATAAACATCTACAGAAAGAACTGCTGCTTGTGTTAGCCATTAAAGTAGATCAATCCCATCTAATTGTAGTGAGTTGTAGTTTATGAGCTTCAGGTGATCATGAGATGCTTGGATACACAGCTCCTGGAGACCTGGCTAGATTTTAATTTACATAATACTTCCAAAAGGAAGAAAGCTTGTGAGCCTAATGATTTATTTCAGTAGCAAATACATAGAAAATGTCAGAGAAGCCTGTTCAAGAGCTGGTTTCTTCACAGCTCAGAGGCATCTCAGGAACTCGTCTTTGTTGGCACTTCAAAGAAGGATGGACAACCTCTGAAGGAAACCTTGAAGGGTTATATGATTCCATTGAATCATAATAGGGTAAAATGGGTGAAATATGGGAACCCTTGAGAGTCAGAAATAATTCATAAACAGAAATTATTTATAACCAAATTCATAAACCTGCTTAGGCCTTTTAATCACCCATGGAAGTAGAAATCCATCTGTAGAAAGTTCTGGATGGTCTTTTAAGCTCATGCATAGAAGGCAGTAGGCATTAAAAAAGTCCTTTAGCAATAAATAAATAAACAATAAAAAAAATTACACACATCAGAGCACCAGAGCTCCAGAATATCAGGTGTATAATTAGTTGCTTACCTGCCTATGTAAAGGTGCTTGAAAAGCTCATTTGCAAAACTTCTGTGTTTCTTTGAAGACCTTACACTGAGTGATTTACCATCAAAGCTTTTCATGCCAATTATACATCAGTATCACTCTCCAAACTTCAAAATATAATACCCCAAGACCTTCCAATTCAAAGATTAGAGAAGCTAGGAGTAGGCTTAGTTCTGATGGACCTACAGATTATGTTTATACCTATCCTGAAATAAAGAAAATTGGTCTTGGTTTTAAGGGGAAAGGGAGAAACAAAACAACATGAATCAACTCTGTTAGTCACAAAGATTTGTTTTCTTGTTTGCAGCAAGCAAAACTTTTATCACCTGCATTTGCTATTTGAGTTTTCTTCTCACAACTAGCCATATACTGCTTAAATTCTTTATCTTCCTAATTCTCTTATTTAGTTTTGTCTTTTAGCTCAAAATAGTTGCCTCCTGAAAATGTAGATCTACTTAAAACATATATATATTTAAAGGCACAGACTATTTGAATGCACAAACATGTTATGAATTTAAGTATATTGTCTTCATTAACTATCTTTGTAAAAAGAATAAGAAGGTACCTTGGAGGTAACTGTCTATCATGTGTAATTACTATTCATGCACTGAAATGAAGCACTATTGTCACTTACTGGCTTCTGAGCCTAGTACTGTATAGCATAGGCTTTTGTGTGATATGCTGCGCACCGTTTGATGCTAGGAAATTACAGAGAATGTCACACACCCAATATAATCAGGTATATTAAGTCTTCATAAAGTATCTCATAGGGATCAAAGCATCTCCAGGGTAGAGTTACAGCCTGATGTACCACTGAGTGGATTTTATTATTTAAAATACATGGTAAATTATAGACCCCATATGCTCCCGATTTCACTGATTTTAAAAATAGAAAGTGAAAGCTCCCATCTGGGGGCACAGCTGCTGCTAAATGCTAGTAGAAATCATATCCAGGAGTGTCAGTTGTAAATGCAGCAGTCTGCAACTGAAGTAGTGGGAGAGTTTTGTTTCTTCTTTGTCTGCAGCTGGATTGTTGGGGGGGCAGGGGGAGACTTCCCTGCTGCCTGAAGGGTCAACTATTTCTCCTCAGAGGCAGATGCAGGCATGTTTAGCTGTAAGATTCTCAAATATTGACAGTATTCAGCCAACACTGTAATTCCAAAAACCTGTTGTTGATGCTATCTTCTTTTAAAATCTTTCAAGTCTGAGCGCTTAAAAAATGCATCCATGTGGACTGTCAGGATGGTGCTGGGCCACAGACTTAGTGACACTATGCACCAGGGCTAGGAGGAAGGCCAGCTACAGAGGATGATTTTCATGACCTGCAGAAATAATGAAAAGAAGAATGAAAATTAAGACTGGCATGGAAATGAGTTGCCACAGGAAGAGAGTAACAAACAGTGTTATTGTGCCTGTTAGGCAAGCACCAGCATCTTCCCAAGTAATGTCCTGTTTTCTTCTAGCTGGAAGGTTCTGTGGGAAGGAAGCTACTGGGACAGACAGCTGCAGAGGTCAAGCATCTCCTTTTCCTGCAGAGAATAGCTTGCATTGAGTCATTATCGCCAATATAACAGTAGAAAAACCCACCCTGTGCCTGTTGATGCTTTATTTTGGGTTGTTTAAAACGCACCTACTTATAAAGTCCTATAAATATCAGATCCAGCTTATCTTTCCAATCTTCTGTCCAAAGTGGAATGCATTTGTATAAATGGACTTTAAAATGCAAATGTAAACAGTCGTTTTACCTCTTTCCTTCTAAGAGGGAGAAAGAATAAAACTGTGAAAAATGGTTTTAATCTATTAGTGAGGCTCTGTGCAGGGTCTGTGTAATGAGAGCCTCCAAAGAGAACAGTTTTTACACAGCTGCTGCCTCTTGATCTTTAATGTCCTCAGTGCTCCTGACTTGTACAGCAAGGAAAATAAGAAATGCTATCTTGTTTAATCATGCCATCTCCTACCTTGCTAAGAATATAGCAACTGGACTGGACCACCTAACTTGAAGACCTGCATTAAAAGGAACTCTTTGATGGCAGAAACGCTGGGTTAGGGGATTTCTGAAACAAGAGCACCCTCTAATGGAAGTGAAGTAAGAACGACCACAGGCGGCTACAGCTGGGAACATACATACTCTCTTCTTTATTTTTGTTAATCATTATGCAAGAATAAATTCCTTCCCTATTCTCCCAGGAACGGCAAGACATTCATCCCCTTTAAGTGCAAAACAAAGAAGAAATCTTTTTCACTGCTGATCAAAGCTTACAGAAAACATTCACCTTCTACTCAGAATCCAATCAACAGTTCACCAACCTGAAAGGTTAAATAGCATCTTGGCATCCTCTGGTCCCAGCCATAACCTAGGACCTGTAGCCACCGAAGAGGCATAGACAGATGCACAAGCCTATCTTTAGGCTGATTCTATCTAGGTAATTTACTAGGTAATTCTGTGGCAAACTGTACCAGCAACAAGTTGGCTTCTCCTGAATTGCTGCTGGTGCTCTAAGGGAGCAAAAATTGTCACACAGGATAGGAGGACAGAGTAATTGCTTCATTGTGGGCACTTATTCTTGCACAATTAGCCTAAAGAGTTATTTCCTATGAAACAATGGCATTGCTCAGTGTACACTGTAATAGAATTTTCTAAGGCTGTGTTGACAAGCCCAGTCTTACATGTCAACATAGGTGTTTCGCAGATGGTGAAAAGCAAAACAGAAAGGATGATTTGCATAATGTCACATAACTAGGACGTCTTCCAGTAATGTTGCTGGCTGAATCTACAAGTTAGGTCTTTCCTAATTCTCATACAGAGAATGAACAATGGTGTTCCTGCAGAGAAATAAATTCCACGTGTGTTTATGAAGTTTCTTGCCTTGGGCTTGCCCTTTCTCATTCTATGTGTCATCATGTGGCTACAGGGGGCTAAGAACTGTGAGAAATTAGTCACTGGTGCCCTGATTTGTGTGTTACTATAGTATCAGAAAATGTTTGAATTGTGCCACAGCATATGCTTACCATCTAGTCATCAGCTAATTCTATTTTGCCCTGAGCACACACAGGACTATGTGATACAAGGGATGTGCAAGCCCCATGCAGCCACATCAAACAGAAGAGGTGTGTTATGTCCAGGCATGCCGGCTGCACCTACTGAATGAAACATGCTCAAGCATTTCCTGAGAATGTCTGATGAGTAACTAAGTCAAATCAGGCCAGTAGCATGTCCCAGCTGTGCGCATCTTCTGTTTTTCTTGAGTTACTGGTCAATAAAATAACTGATTGCCTCATCTTCCAAGATTGCATTTGTAAATCAATGTTGTGTCTGTATCGTAACATTGACATGGAAGCTGACGTAGTATTGTAGTTAAAGTTGCAAAACAGCTTCTGCTCCAAGTCTAGTGTTTTCCCTTGCTCCTGTGTTTCTGAAAGGTTCTACTTTCTAGGCTGAAATTTTCCATAACTGAGCTCAGCCAGTGGCTTCTGAAGAGAAAGTTTGAGGAAAATCCATTCAACCATTCTGTGAAAGTGGAAAGCAAAACAAAACTTCTCTGGAAAATTATTTAGAAATACATTTTTCCTCACATCCAGTGTTGAAAATAAGAGTAGAAAACACCACTGTGATTTGATTAGGAAGCTGACTAGTGTTTTTTAAGGACATGATTCCTGTTTCAACCGCACTGGATTAATACTGATGTAGCTCTCCTGATTTCACTCTTCCCTTGCACTGATTTAAGTGACACCACAGCTAGATAGAATTTTGCCATGACATTAGGGTTGTCTTTTGGTGTGCACTGTGGATGTGGATGTGTTGTTACTTAGAGCAATGTGACTATTGTCACTGTGTAATTTCCTTTTGGTCAGTACTCTGAGGTGCAGGAGCTGCCCTTCTTCATGATCTTCCCCACCAAGTCTGCCACATGAGAGGTCCTGTTTCAAATGTTACTCAAAGCCTGGAACTCCATAGAAGGGTCCAGAGAAGGCTGATTATAATACATACATACATACATACATACATATATATATTCTTTTTGGATAAGATATATCTAATGCAGAGCTCTATCACATGATTATAAAAAATAACTATTATTCTGTACATACTCATTGTGTTGACTTTTTGTGCATATGCTTATGTTATCACTAGGTAACAAGGGACATGAGGCAAATAGATACTGCTACAGAATAATAATGTTTTGTTTCTACAGCTCTCAGTAATAGGCATACAACTTCACTTCCTTTTATCCATACCTAATTAGAAGCAAAAATGTAATATTCAGAGTACCCTGAATACCCTGAGTACGCTGTGGGTTTCCCACACTTTTGTTTTGGTCATGGTGTCTCTCAAGTTACCAACAGAAATAGGCCAGCAAGTAGCCATGGAGTGCTCATTTGCTGTGGTGGATGCCGTGGATTGGGGCTTTGGTGAAACTTGACAGAGTAATGCTGATGAATTGCATCAGTTGGAAGTCTGGCTCGCTGTTGTATTTGGGAACTGTGGTGATGGAGGTGACTAATGTGTTACAGTGTTTCTCAAACTTTGAGGCTGAACATCCTGAGGAAACTCTGATCTCAGAGCAAACCTGAAGGAAGTGCCTTGTGTATGTTGTGGGAGAGGAAGGCTAGGAGGATGGATGAGAAAGGAAGGATTTTTAGGGGATTTTTAATGCTCAAGACTTGGCAAAACCAGATCTTGGGACAAGCTCATATTAATAAACAGAGCTTGTTTTGCTGAGTCTAGAGAAAAACTGACTTAGTGAGAAAGAAATAAAAAAGCTCCTGTGTTAAAAGTTTTAAGATGTGCTAGAAGTTTTTATAAAGAAAGAAAAAAGAAAAAAGTTCACATTTCCATGTCTATTTTCTGCTTTCTGTCTTCTAGTCTTGAAACAAATGGCTCTTTTCCAAAGAAGGTATTTAGCGTTTATGTCTTTGGACCAGACACTGTTTTGAGAAATCACTCCATGGAGCTAAGCTTTACCATGGGGGTCCTGGCCCAGAGCCTCCAACATGGCTGAGCTCTCCTATGCTATGGACAAACTGAACAGAAGAGTGGGCTGTGGCAATTCTGGATCTCCTTCCTGCTTCATTCAGCTGCTTCCAAGTGATCAGCATGCTTAGTCCTATACGATGGGGAGACTGAAGGAATAAGGCAAATAGCATTTATTTTGCCCAGGGCAGAAAAATTGCTTGAGCCAGTGAAAATGAATTAGGTAAATTCGTTTTAGATGACACCATCAAACACTTCTTAAAGAACATCATTCAATTTACCTTCCAAGGAGTTCAAGCCAGGAAAAAATGGGGAATGCTATAGGTCAGGAGAAGGATGATATGACAGGAAAGACAGGGAGAACAAGTTTCAGAGGGATCTATCAAAATAACTGCTCATAGTAGCCACTATGAGTAGCTCGAAATACAGCTGTTTACCCCTGGATTTGTCTGAGCGAGATGTCACTAAAGCTAAAAGGAAGAGGGAGGGAAATAAAGCCCATTGCACGTATTTCTAATCCACACAGGCATTCGTGTCTGGAAAATTTAAGCGTGGGAGCCCTCCTGTGGCAGTTCTTTAGAAGTGTATTTTTCACCAGGATTAAAGTAACCAGAATCGTGTTGAAATCTGGGTAGAATGCAATGTAGTCATAAAAAGAACCAGTATCTGCGTGGTAGATGTGCATGCAGTTACTAAATGTTAGAGGTCAACAACATGTTGCCTGTGCCGGGCAGAACCTAAAAAAAAAAAAAAAAAAAAAAAAAAGACCTTGAAAACTCAGCACATTAAACTGAGAAACTTCATGTCCACTGCTGAAGCTGTTTGCAACTGTGGTGGTCAGACATACTGACAGCAAGCACAGGGCTGAAGGTTTGAGATACTCGGTGTACTTGGTGTATCAAGGTGAAGAAGGCAGCAGAGGAAAGCTGCATGCTGCAAGTTACCCCTATGCAGATGTCTGGCCCAAAGCTGATGCATGATTTAAAGGATTTGTTTGAGGCCTCTGAAACAGCCAGATGGTCTGACTGGGGCTGAAGCTATCCAACACTGCTGGTGGTGAATTTGGAGATCAGGCTGAAAGGTTCACAAGGGAGCACACTGGGCAAGTGTCGCCAGCAGTGGTCATGCAATCTGGCGTGTCCCTCTCACTTGGTGTCAGTGTGGGTACTGCGAAAGGCTGCAGATGCAGCCAAAGCAAAATTTTCTTTGGGATTCAGGGATTGCCACCCATGCACACACACAGTTCACTCAGTCCACACCAGATTTACTACTGAGATAATTATCCACCAAACTGAGCAGAGGGATCAGATGGGAGGCTATTATATGCTTCCTTCTGTGCCAAACTGACAGTGGCTGTGGGTTTGTCACAACTCCCCCCTGTGCCTCTGGGGTTTGCACTACAGATTTACAGCTCTGGAAAAATAAAATAAAATAAAATAAAATAAAATAAAATAAAATAAAATAAAATAAAAATACCACAAGAGAGGCTGTTTTCTTGATTTTTATGAGTGGAGGGAGGGCAGGACTTGCCCTTTTGGGAGCTGCACAAACGTAGATCTATGTAAGCTAGTCCAAGGGTGGTAGCATCATGACTGCAATGGTATCCACAAGCTGCTGTAATGGCTGCATCCTATTAATGGTGGTGTGTTTCAGCTGAAGCAGTCATTTGTTAATTATTAATACTTCACAGGAGGACTTCAAAAGCATTTCTGTAAAGTCAGAAAATGCATGAATTTTGGAATATTGATGTCTTTTAAAGATATAAAATTCTCAAATTTTAATAAACAAACCAAAAGCCTTTTGAACAGAAATAACACATATTGCCACATAGAGCAACTG